>NW_027132702.1:0-1125 GCF_026122565.2 Emydura macquarii macquarii | reverse complement strand
AGACTTTAATCTTGAAAGGGCCACAGAACTCTCGTTGTTTTTGTGATATTGGCTTTGATAAGAAAAGCTCAAAGGACAGAAGCATCTACGTTGTTTTAGGCCACAGAACTCTCGTTGTTTTTGCCATATTGGCTTTGATAAGACAAGCTCAAAGGATAGAAGCATCTACGTTGTTTTTGGCAACGAGAGTTCTGTGGCCCTTTAAAGACTAAAGATGTTTTTGGCAACTAAAGTCTTTAAAGGACCACAGAACTCTCGTTGTTTTTCCCATATTGGCTTTGATAAGAAAAGCTCAAAGGATTGAAGCATCTACGTTGTTTTTGGCAACGAGAGTTCTGTTGCCCTTTAAAGACTTTAGTCTTTAAAGAGCCACAGAACTCTCGTTGTTTTTGCCATATTGGCTTTGATAAGAAAAGCTCAAAGGATAGAAGCATCTACGTTGTTTTTGGCACAGAACTCTCGTTGTTTTTGCCATATTGGCTTTGATAAGAAATGCTCAAAGGATAGAAGCATCTACGTTGTTTTTTGGCCACAGAACTCTCGTTTTTTTGCCATATTGGCTTTGATAAGAAAAG
Source organism: Emydura macquarii macquarii (assembly GCF_026122565.2). Classification (NCBI taxonomy): domain Eukaryota; kingdom Metazoa; phylum Chordata; order Testudines; family Chelidae; genus Emydura; species Emydura macquarii. Next base: position 550 of record NW_027132702.1, on the reverse strand, counting down.
CTCAAAGGATAGAAACATCTACGTTCTTTTTTGCAACGAGAGTTCTGTGGCCCTTTAAAGACTAAAGTTGTTTTTGGCAACTAAAGTCTTTAAAGGGACACAGAACTCTCGTTGTTTTTGCCATATTGGCTTTGATAAGAAAAGCTCAAAGGATAGAAGCATCTACGTTGTTTTTGCAACGAGAGTTCTGTTGCCCTTTGAAGACTTTAGTATTTAAAGAGCCACAGAACTCTGCGCTGTTTTGCCATATTGGCTTTGATAAGAAAAGCTCAAAGGATTGAAGCATCCACGTTGTTTTTGGCACAGAACTCTCGTTGTTTTTGCCATATTGGCTTTGATAAGAAAAGCTCAAAGGATAGAAGCATCTACGTTGTTTTTTGGCAACACTGTGGCTTTGATAAGAAGTCTCAAAGAATAGGTTGTTTTTGGCCACAGAACTCTCGTTGTTTTTGCCATATTGGCTTTGATAAGAAAAGCTCAAAGGATAGAAGCATCTACGTTGTTTTTGGCAACGAGAGTTCTGTGGCCCTTTAAAGACTAAAGTTGTTTT
>NW_027132701.1:0-10980 GCF_026122565.2 Emydura macquarii macquarii | reverse complement strand
GAAACTGCAGTATTTGGAAATGGCCTGGATGAGCAAGCCAAAGGAGAGGGAGAAGTGAAAAATAACCCTGAGACTGAAGGCCTGGTTGACAGGGAGGATGGTGGGTGTTGTCGATAGTGATAGAGCAGAAACATGTGATGGAGACGTGAAAGGGAGGATAAGGAGTTTTACTCTGGCCACGTTCAGTTTCAGATGACAACAAGACATCCAAGAAGGAAGGCCCAGCGAGACCCATTGAGGTGGGGCATTGGGTGAAAGGAGGTAGCTTGGCAGTAGGGAGATGGCTGAACCTGTTCTGGCTGATAAGATCACCTGGAGATGGGGTGTAAAGAAAGAACAAATGGCTGATGCAGAGCCCTGGGGAAACCTCATGGGGGAGGGGGAAAGGGAGGAGAAGAAGGCCCTACTGAAAGGCTGGTCAGAGGTGCAGGAGGAGAACTGGGAGGGGAGAGGAATTTGAAATCTCTGAGGATAAGGCGTGAAAATCTAGACAATGACTAGCAGTGTCCAGAGCAGCAGAGAGGCCAAGGAGGGAGTGGATGGAGCAGGAGCCCTGAGATTTGCCTAGGAAGATCATTAGGGACCCCAGTGAGAACAGTCTGAGTAGAGTAGAAGGGACCCAAGAGAGCTGGAAGTGAGAGCATTGTCTGCAGACTGCATGTTCCCTGAGTTCAGAGATAAAAGGGAGGAGGTGGGAGGGACAGGGGAGGGTTTGTGAGTGAAATTATACCTGGACATAAATATATGTAGGATCAGGACCCTAGGCTGTAAACTCTTTAGAGCAGTGATTGTGTCTTCTTTTAGTCTGGAGTATGAGTGTACAGGACCTAGCACAGTAGGGCCCAGTCCGGAGCGTGTTGGCATACAGGGCCATACACAACAGGGCATGACCCTGAGTACAGCCTCTGGGAGCTACAGGAATGTAAATAATAATGTGGATATGGATAAGAAGTTGTGTCATGAAGCTAGGAAGCTTTCTGGTCCAGGTTTATCTGTGTATTATCTGAGGTATGTAAAATATTACATGTAACAGCTGGAGCAGGAGAGTTTCAGTCCCTACCCCCACAAGCAGTCGGCTCCCATGCCATGTTCTGCTTAGCACCTATGGACAAATCTCTCAAAACATTCCTGTCCCCAGTGAGGGAGAAGTTACTCTTACCTTGATTACTGCACATTAACTTTCGGTGAGTCAAAATTAATTCTCACTTTTTTCCATTCCAGCGGAATACAAGGCAGCGAAAGGTAAGTGCAGTTGTAATGGTTTGATGAGGCTCTAACTTGGGAAATGAACTCTCAGATCTGTGTGTGTAAAGAAATGTTAGTGTAAAATAAAGTGAAGTGTGTCCCTTTAAGAGGTAATATACAGGACAAGGGGAAATATAGACCTAGGACTGATAACACTCAAATCAATATTACCCATTAATTATACACGGAAGATTAGTGACACTGAAATATGAATATTAGCAGTTTTATTTTTCATAGCATTAACCCTTGAAAACACTCTAAAAAACCTCCAAACAAGCCTCCCTCACTGTCTCCAGAGAGACCTTATCACAATAACGATAATTATTTTATTCCAATATTGCCCAACCTGCGAGCTCTCCTCGGCCACACTCCCACGCCCATCGCCTCCCTTGGGGCTGCATTGGGCCCTCTGACTCCCACTGGCTTCCACACAGCACTTGTGGGGTCAGACCCATTTGCCTGAGCCTGTGCAGGGCTGAGCACCATCAGCTCCCACTGACACTGGCAGGAGATGCTGGCGCTCAGCACCCCAGGAGGGTCACACCTGAATCATCTATATTATGGAAACACTTATAAAAAGGAATAGTTCTCTGAACTGCAGGCCCATGTTGTCTCCTGTTCCAGGATCTGCCTGGGGTGTGTGGATGGCAGGATGGTGAGTACAGCAAGGGGGTTGGTGATAGCTCCCTGATTATCCAGCTGCCGCAGGGGCTGCTCTAATTTGCTCCGGCTGGCTGTGGTCCCTGAGAATTGGTGATGTGCTCTGCTCTTCCCCAACACACCCCCTCCCAACCCCTCCCACCCCTGACACGCCCCCTTCACCAGGACAGTGAGGCAGGGGGAAAGTTGGTACAGGAGCCAGCTGCGCTGCTTTACCCCAGCTCAGTACTTCTTACGCCAGGGGAATTCTCTGATGTCCAGGGCCTGGTTCCAGCCAGTCTGCACCATCCCTGCACAGAGGCTATGTCTTCACTGATGTCAGATCGACTTCTCTGGATCGACTGAGTGGTCAGTGAAGACCCGCTCAGTCGATCCAGAAATCGACATATTAAGACCACCTTCTCAAGTGGCGCGGCGCAGTGAAGATGGTGCGCAGAACAGAAGCAGCGAAGTCAACAGGAGTTATGCAAGTTTTTTCCGTAGCTGCGTAACTCCCGTCGACTGCTGCCCAATCTCAGAGGTAAGTGTAGACAGGGCCTGAGTGATCAGAGCAGGGGAGAGAACCAGGCCCCGCATCACGAAGGGCCCCATTCTGCCACCCTGACTCACATGAGTGATTCTCACAGGTGCTGCCCCATTGATTTCTGGGGGAGGGTTTGCAGGATCAGGTGCCATAAAGCAGAAGCCCTGGTTAATAATTAGAGGCCCAATCCTGCCATCCTTACGAAGGCAAAATTCTCACTGATGTCAACATAAGTTGTATTTTGGGCACTTTTGTCACTGATAATCTCTCCTAGTGATTCATTTATGTTTTTTTTGTTTTTTTTCCCCTTTTCTCCCCTTTCATTCCCATGGATCCTTCTGGCAGAAGTGGGTAAGTTCCATTTCTGGTTTATGTCATTTATTTATTTTTTTTTTTTTTGCAGTATGTGACTTGTTGAGTCTGTATTTCGTTTGTGTAAATTCTCATTTCTGATTATTTCAGGTCTTGCCAGAGCCAGAAAATATGCAGGTAACTAACGCTAATACAGCCGCAGTTACTCTCTGTCCCATTCCCCTGGGATATTCAGTCCTCTTACAGCCCTCCCAATAACTAATGGGAAGGAGTAAAAAGTGATTGTCCGTGTGAAAGTTTGAGGAGCTGGGAATCCACACACCTCCTCTAGTCTGACTGTTTGCGGTGGGAGGGAGCTAGTGAAAACACAGTTGTTTAACTGCTCTCGGTTGCTGTTTTATAGCCTTTAGTCAATGAATTGTTTATATCCCTGCTGTCCATTTTTGGTAGCCCTGCCATGTGATGGCAGACAGTGGATGGAGAGCAGAGGGGCAGCTGGTGTCTCTAGAAGGGTTGCTGGGGTGAGGAACAAGGAATTCAAACCTCCTTCCCCTAAATTAGTGCTTGTCAACATGGGGATGCACAGGAAAGAGCCCAGAGTAGCTAGTGCGGAATAGCCCTTTGGCAGTACAATAGTTAGGGTGTGAATTTAAAGCTGTTCCAGACTAACTCCCCGTGTGAACGCTGTTATTCTGTGCTCTTCTCCTTCCAACATGACTGCAGCATGAACATCTGCAGCACCTGGGAAATCCGAGGGCAGCACAAAATAAATTAAATTGCTTATCCAGTGAAAGGGCAGATTCCCATCCTTGTGCAATGGGACTCGAGGGGCTGCTCAGTTTGCATAAGTGTGACCATCACCTCAGCCTCTGGGCTCTCCACCTTCGTGTGCAGCTCAGAGCTGGACTTCATTCCACACTCGATCGTAAGCTGGTTCTGGAGCTTAGCCAGCTCCTTCTGCAGCAACAAACACGGCTGCTCCCAGGCAGCTTCTCAGTGCTGAGTGGGGCCAGCTCACCCCTCTCAGCTGAGATCCAGCCCTTTGAGCAGCGCATCTCCTCTAGCTCCTGCAGGCCTCAGCCTTTGGGCCCGTAGGGTCTTCAGCTGGGCAAGGCCTTCTGCCCTGATCCCTCAGCTGCAGCAACCTGCCCTTCCAGCTCTTTCCAGTTCATTGGTGGACGGTTTGCTGGGTAGCTGCAGAGCACACAGCCACTAGTGTAGCTTCCCTTGTAGCCACCACCTCTGTATCTGTGCACCTTGACATCCTGCCCTTCAGCAACTGATTGACTTTTCCCCCTAAAACGCCTTCCAGGGTATCTGAGGCATCACTTCATTCCCCTGTGTAAATGCAGCCTCCTGGTAATTTATTGCTGAGCTCTACATGAGCTGGGAATCACCCCTCCCGGCTCAGATGTAGCCACACCGTCAGTTTCAAGTTCTCCTGGTTACTACCATCTACCCAGCAGAGCAGGCTCATATGTCCCAGAAATCACTGTCCTAGTTTTCCAGCCATGCTACTCACGTCCTGTAGCCCTTTCTAGACCCTCATGTGCAAGCTGCAGGGCTTGTTCAAGCCCTTCCCATTTTGGCTCCTGGGTAGCTTTCCTCTTGCATTTTCTATAGTGGTGGCCTGCAGCTTGGTTTTCTTGAGACTGTTGTCCACCATCTCCCTGTTGCTTTGCTCCTCCTTTGGCTAAACTATTCTGGTCTCCAGGTGTTGCTTCTCCTCTAGGGCCAGGGCTCCTTAACTATGAGTCTAGGCAATTCCAACGGCCACTTCATCCCTGTCGTGTTATTCCTGGCTCTTGGCACATTCAGCAGCTGCAAATTTCTTCCACATTTGAATAATCTCATCAGTTCCTGGCTCATGCAGGTGCTGGAGTTTTATCTTCAGCTGCTGGGCTTCTTGGAAGCTAGAGCAGAATTTCTTCTGCCGAACACCGTGTTCCTTTTTCAGAGCCTTGACCCGTTTGCTCTCCGTAGTCACAACCTGGTGGCGTCTCTCCTGCTCTGTGGGTAATTCCTTCTGCCTGTCTTCTAGTCATTGGGTTTGCTCCCTTCTGTCTTCTAGCCATTTAAAAAAAAGAAAGCCTGCACCTGGGCCTGCAAATTACAGAACTGTTCAATAACCCTCTCAGCGCTCTTGTCGCACACATCTTTTGGGACCACCAGAATTTTTCAATCACATTTAGCTTTTCCCCTGGTTTCTTTGGCCCCTAGCAACTGTTGTCCATGAGTGCTGTGGGTTGGACTTTTTCTAATGGAGTCCATTCAGGCTCCTGGAGGAAGCAACTTGAATTCCCATACTTGGAATTTGGGAGCAACGTTAAGGTATCCCTGACAAGTGGCGAGACGTGTGAGACCCATGGCTGACCTCTGCCCTGAAGCTTAGGCCCCAGGGCCTGCTGTCTTGGCCACCCATTTTACCCAGTACTAGAAAAACTTACTGCCCCATAGCAACATCCCCTCTCTGCAAAACCAAAGTTCTTGTAGGGGCAGCACCTTTTTACATGCCTCTTCTCCCCACTTTTGCAGAAAATTAACCCTGAGGCATCACTATTCCCAGCTCAAAATGGGCTTCCCACAGGCCTCTGTTTCAATTTGACAGTAGCCTGAGCTCAACCTCCCTGTGGCAGGAACCTGGAACTCCCCTGTTCTGTACGTGTTCTGGGAGAGCAGGACAATCTCACCATCCTTTGTCTTGGGGGCTGTCCCAGCTCATGTGCCCGTCTTGCCCATGGTCAGTGTGTAACTTTCAGCCAGCCCTGCGCCTGCTTCTCTGCTGTCTGCAATGGCCAACTCTGTGAAGTCACTGGTCCCCCTCAGTGTGTCTCTGCAGTCGCTTGGGCCCTTCCAAAATGGGAGCTGGAACTCCCAAAGTCATGGCTGGCCCTGCAGACACCAGCGTGGGAGAGTGACTGTCCCCCTGTTCTGGAAGGTGCTATGGTGGGATGGGGTCTCAGATGACACTTCTCATACATGTAGTCACAGGTAGCACCTTTGAGCAGCCCCTCGCTTGCCTCAGAGCCCCTGCAAGCACCCTGCCTCAGTTTACCCTCTTCAATATGCCTTAAATTACTTCACACAGTCTAAAAGGTCTGAGACAAAAACCACTGCTGGGGTCTTTGAGTCCAAGTAAATCCCAACATAAAACTTTTCCTTTGCTCTGCTCCAGCCTCTGGCTCTCACTCAAGCTTCTCACTCTCCTCGAGTCAAGAGCCCCCAGCCCTCAGCCCTCCTTCCCAGAGCCGGGCATGGGTCTGTCGCCTCGTGGAATCAGGAGTCCCCGGCCCTCTTTGCAGAGCTGGTTTCAGGTCACACTGCATCTCTGTTCCCTGCAGCCCGCACCAGGAGCAGTTTCCCAGGCTTCTGTCCTGCTGCTGCTCCTGTGGCTGTCGTAGTCCTTTCTGGCAGCCCCTCTCCCTCAGGGGAGCCCCTCTCTGCAGTAACCCCCCTTCCAGGCCCCTTTATCAGCTCTCCTGGGAGCCCTCTCCTCAGCAGCTTCCTCTCCTAGGAACCCCTTCAGCTGAGCCCTGGGAGGGCTGCCACCCAGCCAAATGTGGTTAATCATTTCCAGGAGGGTCTGGGCTGGCTCGTTCTCCCTAAAGGGAGCCTGTCAATGGGGACGACTCATGGGGAGAGCTCGGTTCAGCTCAGGTTGGTTCTACCCAGCCTGATCAGCCCCATCCACACATGGAGCTGGGAGAGTCACACCGGGGTTTGCTCTGGAGTCACTACATTGGTGCTTAAAGTGATTTAACATAACCCAGTGCAGCTTTCTCCTGTGGCCAAGCACCAGGGCTTTCAAGAGTGGGGGAGGCTCTGCAGGGACCCTGGCCTCGTCACCCCTGCAGCATCAGGGAAATCTAGCTCGTCCCCCACTCATGCCCACACACATGCCCCCAGCAGTGCAGAGACATTCCAGCCACCGTGTGGGTCAGGCTGGACTGGAGCACGGCTGGTCACTGTGTGGCCCTGCACCGAGCCAGTCTGCACCGAGATCACTGGCATCATAGCCCCAGCCGGGCACACAGCCCCCAGTGCTGCCCCCCAGAGCTCCTGCCCCCTCAGTGCCGGCTCTGCCAGCTCAGGGCCTGGCTCTGTCACCGGGCGAGCCGGCTGCATCCAGGCCGAGACCAGCATGGGCATCTCCAAGCCCCCTCTCCTCCTGGGATGGGGGAGTGAGTCCTGCTGTGTATTTGCTGGGTGTGCAGAGCTCTCCGGGTGGAGACACTTTCACACTGATCCAGGAATCGGTGCTGGGAGGCCCCACTGCCCAGGAGGCCGAGGGCTCTTGCTCCCCTGCCCTGGCGGGGGGTGAACGGGGGGGCCCTGGGGCTGCTGCTCTCTGTCCAAGCAATGGGGTGAAGGGACATGGACACAGACAATATCCCCGCATGCACAGTGAGGGGCAGACCCGGCTCTCACAGCAGGTGCAGCCTGTCAGCACCGCAGGGGCAGGGAGAGCTGGGACAGGAGCAGAAACGCTGGCAGAGCTCAGGGTCCCCCAGAAACCTCTTCCCATCGGGGCCTGCGGGGCCTGTAAACTCTGTGGGAGCGCGGGTGTGAGCTGGGACTGGCACCCGGTGCAGCTTCTCCCAGATGGAGGGGGCAGTAAGTGGGGAAATGCCCCCTCCCCTCTCCATTGTCCCGGCCTCATCAGCAACAGCCCCTGGTCCCCCCAGCACCAGTTACACTCCCGACTGCCCAGCCTCCCACTGCCCGCCCTGGGGGAGGGGCTGCGCTGGGCAAAGGGAGGGGCTGGCTGTGGGGTTTGCCTGACTGGAAGGTGGGGTCCGTGGGGCCGGCCAGCATGGAGAGTCACAGCTGCGCCCCCTGGGGCAGGGCTGCCCGGCCAGTGTGTGTGGGGACGGCACCGACCTGCTCTTAGCAACAAACCAGCCACACAGGGCCCCAAAGCAGTAGAGATTCCCTGGGCCCTGCCCCCCCTCACCCCTCTCTGCCCCCTGGTGCCCGCCCGTCTCCTACTCCCCCTCTGCCCTCTGGCTCCTGCCCCTCCCTTACCCGTCCCTCACCCCTGGGCCCCCCTGTCCTCTGCCTCGATCCTCCCCCTACCCCACCCCACCCCACCCCCCATCCACTTTCTGCTTCCCTGGGCCCTGCCCCTCACCCCCCTTTGCCTCCCTGTTATGTGCCCTTCCCCTCTACCACCTCTTCCCTCTGGAACCCACCCTCCCTTCCCCGCCTACCATCCTGGCACCGGCCCCTCTCCCACAACCACCCTCTGCTCCCATGTCTCCCACCCTCTCCTTGCCCCCATCTGCCCACCTGGTGCCTGCCACTGCCCACCCCACCCCTCACCCTCCTCTGCTGTCCTGCCTCCCACCCTTCTCCCCTCCCCCAGACACCCATCTGCTACATCTGCCCCCTGCCACCCCTCACCCCTCTCTGCCCCCGGTGCCTACAACCCCTCCTCTGCTGTGCCTCCCCTTCTGCCCTCCTTGTGTCTGACCCTCTGCTCAACCCCCCTCAATCCCTCAGTACCTGCCCTTTCCCACCCCCCCCTTTGCCCTCCTAATGCCTCCTGACCACCTGCTGCCCCCTCTTCATCCATGGCTTCCCTCACCCCCTGCCTTCCTGGTGCCCACTCTCTCTGCCCAGGGCCCCTCTCTGCCCCCTCCCTCCATCCTTTTCCCTGCCCCTTCCTTTCCTCCCTTCTGCCCCCCAACAGATGTCCACCAACCCCTTCTCTTACGCCCTGCCCCCTAATGTCTGCTCCTCCTCCTGCTCCCTTGCTGCCTGCCCATCTGCTCCACCCCCCACTGTTGGAGGCCCTCTTGCCCACCTCTTCCCTTGTCCTCCCACCCCCTGATACCCCCCTCGATCACCCCATGGCACAAGCCCCTCCTCTTGCCCCCTGGTGCCTGCCCCTTCCCTTGCACCCCTTCCCTCCTGCCACCTTCCCCATTCCCCACCAGCCCCTGCCCCTCCAATCCCCACCCCCAGTCCCCTGGTGTCAGCCCCTCCCTTCACTTCTCTGACCCCCTGGAGTCCCTCTCTACCCTCACCCCCATCTGCCCCTTGGTGCCCTCCCCTTCCCTTGCCCCACATTGGGCCCCCTGCTGTCCATGCCTCCCCTCACCCCCTTTAACCTCTGGGTCCCACCCCTCCTTCATACCCTCTGCCCCCATAAAGCTACCCTTTGCCACACCCCTCTCTCTGCCCCCCTTATGCTCCCTGCTCCATCATCCCCCCCATTCTACCCCCAGTACCCGACCCTCCCCCCTCTGCCCTCCTTGCAGCCACCCCACCATTCACCCCCCTTTGCCCCCTGGCACCTGCCCCTCCCCTCACCCCCTTGTCACCTGTGCCTTCCCACATGCCCCTCCTTGCCCACCTGGTGTGCGCCATTGCCATTGAGATCCCTCTGCCCTGCCTGCCTGCCCCTTCCCTCACCCCCTATAGTGTCCTGGAGCCAGCCCCACCTTTCACTGCCCCTCTGCCCCCTTGAGCCCACCCCTCTCCTTCCCCATGCCCCTTGGAGCCCCCTATTCCCTCACAACTCTCTGCCCCCTGGTGCCTACCACCCTCCACCCCTCCCTTTTGACATCTGCCCCTTCTCTTGCTGCCCTGTTGCCCCCTGGGGTCTGCCCCTTCCCTCCCCCATCTCCCTTTTAGTGCCCACCACACCCCTCATTCCCCCCATGCCCCTGTGGTGCCTGCCCCACCCCTCACCCCCTTTGTCCCCTTGTCACCTGCACTTTCCCCACCCCCATCCTTGGTTCAACTGGTTTCCCCCACTCCCCTCGTGACCCCTCTGCCACTGGGGGATGCCCCTTCCCCCGCTCCCTCTAGTCCTCTGGGGCCAGCCCCCCTTTCACTCCCCCTCTGCCTCCCTGGGGCTCCTCTTCCCCCTTAGTCCCCCTGACACCTGCCGCTCCCATCGCCCCACTCTGCCCCCTGGCACCTGCCCCAGGCCTCGCTCTGCCCTTGGTGATCACCCCTGCCCTAGACACCCCTGCTGTCCCCGGCTCCTGCCTCACTCTGTGCCCCTGGTGCCTGCCCCACTCCTCCTCCCCCCACCCCTGGCACCTGCCCCTCCTCTTCACTCCCCTCTGCCCCCCTACAGCCTCCTTCTCCTCATTTCCCTGCCCCTTGGAGCCCCCCCCATTGCCTCACCCCCCTCTGCCCCCTGGTGTCCCCCTTTCCCTTGCTTCCCTGTTCCCCCTGGGACCTGCCCCTCCCTCCACCCCCTCTGTCCTCCTGGTGCCTGCTCCTTCCCTTCCCCCCCTGCCCTTGTCCCTCCCCCTCCCCTCTGCCCCTCCTCTGCTCTCCCAGCATCAGCCTGTCCCCTCCCCCGTCCCTGGGCTGCCCTCCCCTGCCCTGCCCCCGCTGACACCTTCCCACCCCACCCCACCCCACCCTCGCTCCTGCTCTCCTTCCCCTCAAGTTCGCTCCCAGGGGCAGAGGGGCCCTGACTCCCCTTAATGGACAACAACCCCCCCCCCAGCAATTAACGGGGACGCAGATTAATTTCCCTTTGATCCCCGTGACCAGCCCCTGCCCCAGCCCTGACTCTGTGACTCTCTCCCCAGTGGACGTGACTCTGGATCCAGACACGGCTCATCCCAAACTCGTCCTGTCTGAGGATCGGAAACGTGTGAGATATGGAGACACACGCCAGGATCTGCCCAACAATCCTGAGAGATTTGATACTGATCCCTGTGTGCTGGGTGCTGAGGGGTTCCCGGGCGGGAGGCGTTACTGGGAGGTGCAGGTGGGAGACAAGCCTGGCTGGGCTCTGGGGGTTTGTAGGGAATCTGTGAGCAGGAAGGGGAAGGTCACACACCTAGGGATGGATACTAGGCCGTGTTTCTGAGAGAAGGGAAATACGCGGCCTGCACCTCCCTTCCAACCCCCCTCCCGGTGAGGGTCAGGCCCAGCCGGGTGGGGATTTTCCTGGACTATGAGGCAGGCGAGGTCTCATTTTACAATGTCACTGACAGGTCCCAGCTCTGCACTGTCACTGGCACCTTCTCCGGGACACTTAGCCCTTATTTCTATCCTGGTTCCAGTGCTGGGGGTAAAAACGCGGCTCCCCTGATCATCTGCCCGGTCCCAGCCCAGGCCGGAGGGAATCTCTGTCCCTGACAGTGACACCCGCGGCAGAGACTGTCCCCTCCCAGCGCTGAGGGGCTAAAGGGCATCACCCGCCTGCCCCCCTACCCGCCCCTCAGTGCCCAGCACCAGGCCTGTCACATGGGGGAGGGGAGAGGGGC
>NW_027132700.1:0-1126 GCF_026122565.2 Emydura macquarii macquarii | reverse complement strand
ATTCTTTAATCTTTAGAGTGCCACGGAACCCTCGTTGCCGAAAACAATGTAGATGCTTCTACACTTTGAGTTTTTGTTATCAAAGCCAATATGGCAAAAACAACGAGGGCTCCGCGGCACTCTAAAGACTTCTGTCTTTAGAGTGCCGCGAACCCTCGTTGCCGAAAACAATGTAGATGCTTCTACACTTTGATCTTTTGTTATCAAAGCCAATATGGCAAAAACAACGAGGGTTCCGCGGCACTTTAGTCTTTAGAGTGCCGCGGAACCCTCGTTGCCGAAAGCAATGTAGATGCTTCTACACTTTGAGCTTTTGTTATCAAAGAAAATATGTCAAAAACAACGAGGGTTCCGCGGCACTTTAGTCTTTAGAGAGCCGCGGAACCCTCGTTACCGAAAACAATGTAGATGATTCCACACTTTGAGCTTTTGTTCTCAAAGCCAATATGGCAAAAACAACGAGGTTTCCGTGGCACTTTAGCCTTTAGAGTGGCAAAGCCAATATGACCCGATTTAGTTATCCAAGCCAATATGGCAAAAACAACGAGGGTTCCGCGGCACTCTAAAGACTTTAGTCTTTGGAGTGCCGTGGAACCCTCGTTGCCGAAAACAATGTAGATGCTTCTACACTTTGAGCTTTTGTTATCAAAGCCAATATGGCAAAAACAACGAGGGTTCCGCGGCACTCTAAAGATTTTAGTCTTTAGAGTGCCGCGGAACCCTCGTTGCCCAAAACAATGTAGATGCTTCTACACTTTGAGCTTTTGTTATAAAAGCCAATATGGCAAAAACAACGAGGGCTCTGAGGCACTCTAAAGACTTCAGTCGTTAGAGTGTCGATGCTTCTACACTTTGAGTGCCAAAGCCAATATGGAACCCAGGGTTCCGCGTTGCCCGAAACAAAACAATGTAGATGCTTCTACACTTTGAGCTTTTGTGCTCAAAGCCAATATGGCAAAAACAACCAGGGTTCCGCGGCACTTTAGTCTTTAGAGAGCCGCGGAACCCTCGTTACCGAAAACAATGTAGATGATTCCACACTTTGAGCTTTTGTTCTCAAAGCCAATATGGCAAAAACAACGAGGGTTCCGTGGCACTTTAGCGTTTAGAGGGCAAAGCCAATATG
>NW_027132699.1:0-1111 GCF_026122565.2 Emydura macquarii macquarii | reverse complement strand
GCCAACTGATAATGACAAGGTCAGGGCAGGCTGCAAAAGGAGAGCAGATTCTCCCCACACTGGTGGATGACACTGAAGCCCGGCTTCCCAACCAGCCACGAACTGCTTCTGATTACCCCACACTGGATATCAAGAAGCCAGTCCACAAATGCCCACAGCCCCCTGTACTGCATTTCAGCTCCAGGCTCCCAAATCAGCACCAGGTCCAGTAAAGAGACCAGTTACTAGAACTCTCTGCTCTTTACTAAAGGTTTCACTCTGACCCCAAGGGGTCAGCCACAGCACCAGATCAGTATAAGTTTGGACCTTATCTAAAATACCACGCTGCCAGCCAATCCTTTAGTATCTAAACTAATGGTTTATTGTACAAAGAAAGAAATAAACCATGAGAGAAATGTTAAAGGGTTAAAGTAAATCACAGATATACAAATGATTAAAAGTCCATATACTTCAGGTTTCTGGAAGAAATGTGGATTTGCAGGCTTGTGTAGATCTCTCTGGTTCACACCCAGTACCTGGATGGGTCTGAGTCCTTCGGTTTGGTTGCAAGATGAATTGCTCCAGAGATAGGTGTATGTCTGCAGACTGGACAGGAGCAAAGACAAAATGGTTTCTCTGGCTTGATCTTATAAACCCCCTCCCCCGGCCATGCGGCCTGTGGCAGTCACTAGACCCAAAATGGAGTCCATAGTCACATGGGCCAATCCTGGTGACTCCTCCAGTGTGCCTGGGGTCCATAGTCACATGGGACAGTCCTGATGCTTCATCAGGTAGGCTGCCTGCAATGGAGTCCAGAGTCACGTCAGCAGGTTCTGGTGACTCAGTGGTGATGCTGGCTTCTCCCTCAGGGCCCCTTGCACCTGGGAATGCCTTAATGGGCCATTAAGCAGGCCATTGTTCTGCAGCCTCCCTATCTGGGGTGTTGCCCAGGCAGAGCAGTTTGAAATACAGATATCGCAAATACATCTATAACTTCCATTTCACATATCACACATGAACACAAGTATTATTATCTTACTTAGCACATCATAACCTTCCTAACAGTACCTGACATGGCCTATCCCACATGGATTATGATGATTCTGCCATGCTGATGTCACCCAATATATAA
>NW_027132698.1:0-1111 GCF_026122565.2 Emydura macquarii macquarii | reverse complement strand
TCAGCTCAACTCCAACACAGCCACTGCCAAGACCAGCTCCAGCCCCCACTCCAGCCTAGCTCCAGCCCAGACACAGCTCCAGCCCCGCTCCAGTCCCAATCCAGCACAGCCTAGCCCTAGCCTAGACCCCGTTCAGCCCAGCCGAGCCTATCTCCAGCCCAGCCCCAGCCTCAGTTCAAGCCCAAGCTCCAGCCTAGCTCCATCCCATCTCCAGCCCAGCCAAACTCCAGCCCATCCCCAGTCGATCCCAGCGCCAGGCCAGCCCCCAGCTCCTGCCCATCCCCAGCCGATCCCAGCCCCAGCTGATCCCAGCCCCAGTCCAGCTCAGCCCAAGCCGATCCCAGCTCCAGCCCAGCTCCAGCCCAGCTCCAGGCCATCTCCAGCCCAGCTCCAGGCCAGACGCAACCCAGCCAGAACTCCAGCCCCAGCCAAGCCCAGCTCCAGCCCATCCCCAGACCCAACTCCAAACCAGCCCCTGCTCCATCCACGCTCCATCCCTACTCCAGCAAAGCCTAGCTATAGCCAGCTCCAGCCCCGCTCCAGTCCCGATCCAGCACAGCCCAGCCCTAGCCTAGCCCCAGTCCAGCCCAGCCGATCCTATCTCCAGCCCAGCTCCTGCCCATCCCCAGCCGATCCCAGCCCCAGCCCAGCCTCAGGGCCAGCCCTACTCCAGCCCCATGTCCAGCCCAATCTCCATCCACGCTCCAGCAAATCCTAGCTGAAGCACAGCTCCAGGCCATCTCCAGCCCAGCTCAGGCCAGCCGGAACCCAGCCCAGCCCGCAGCTCCAGCCCAACCCCCCACTCCAGCCTAGCTCCAGCCTAGCCACAGCTCTAGCCCCGCTCCAGTCCCGATCCAGCACAGTCCCAATCCAGCACAGCCTAGCCCTAGCTTAGACCCCGTTCAGCCCAGCCGAGCCTATCTCCAGCCCAGCCCCAGCCTCAGTTCAAGCCCAAGCTCCAGCCTAGCTCCATCCCATCTCCAGCCCAGCCAAACTCCAGCCCATCCCCAGTCGATCCCAGCGCCAGGCCAGCCCCCAGCTCCTGCCCATCCCCAGCCGATCCCAGATCCCCCAGCCGATCCCAGCCCCACCTCCTGCCCATCCCCTGCTG
>NW_027132697.1:0-11172 GCF_026122565.2 Emydura macquarii macquarii | reverse complement strand
GGGCTCAGTCCAGTACACCAAAGAACAAAGAAAATAAAAAACTGGACTTATTTGGTAGAAAAATTTATTCGACTGCGGCATTACAACTACGCATTGTGAATCACCAAGCGCTCCTCGGCAGGTACAATTTGAACCTGTGGGCTTCCCTCCAACGGTTCCTCCGCGCCTTACCACCTGACATGGCGGAGGACTTCAACACCATCCTGCAGGAGGGAGCAACAGTCGCGGGAGCGGCCCTCCAATCCTCGAGTGATGCCACCAACGCAGCAGGAAGGGCTATGGCATCGGGCATCGTGATGCGCCGAGCGGCGTGGTTGCAGTCTTCGGGTCTGTCATTGGAGGTGCAACAGGCCATCCAGGATCTGCCCTTCGAGGGCGGGGGCCTATTCTCAGATAGAACAGACACTAAGTTACACGCCCTCAAAGATTCTCGGGCTACTCTTAAGTCATTAGGCCTTTATGTGCCACAGGCCACAAAGCGCCAGGGCAAACAGCGACCCCAACGGCAGCAGCAACAACAGCCTGCCCCTCGACTGCCTCCTCGACCAACTCCATCCAGGCGAGGTCGAGACCGCTTCAGGCAGTCGAACAGAAGAGACCGCCAAGGCCCTGCAGGGGGCCCCCAGCAGGGCCAGCAGAAAAATAACAAGTGGTCCTTTTGACGGGACGCTTGAGGGCAGCCCAGTAACCATCACCATCCCACTGGTTTCCCCCCCCTCTTCAGGAACAGACTGCATCCCTTTCTCCGAGAGTGGCAGGGAATAACTTCGGACCGCTGGGTACTCAGCATAGTGACACGAGGCTATGCTCTCCAACTCTCGGCATTTCCTCCAGACTCTCCCCTTACCCTGTCCCTCTTCAGGGACCCATCTCACGAGCTACTCCTCGTCCAGGAGGTTCACTCTCTTCTCCTCCTTGGGGCGGTAGAGGAAGTTCCTCCTTCAGAGAGGGGCAGGGGGTTCTATTCCCGTTATTTCCTTATCCCCAAGGCAAAGGGAGGCCTCAGACCTATTCTGGACCTTCGTCGTCTGAACAGATTTATCAGACGCCTCAAGTTCCGAATGCTCTCCCTAGCCTCCATCATTCCCGCTCTAGATCCAGGGGATTGGTATGCTGCCCTCGATTTACAGGACGCTTACTTCCATATTTCTATCCTCCCTGGGCATTTTCTGCGCCGCTGGCATTTCACTCCCCACCCAGTCTGCCCTGACAGTTGATGTAAACTGCCCAGTGTGTCCTGCATCCAGCTCTTCTGTGCAGCATTTCTGCTGCTCCTCCCCTTGCTGACACTTGCCTGGAACCTCCCCGCTGGCAGTTTGGGTGGGCTGGGCCAGCTGGGTGTGTGGGGTCAGGAAGTGGGGTTAAAATATCCACCCCACATAAAGGCTCCATGGAGGCCAGTTGATTTTAGAACCTCTCTTGGCCCTGCTGCCCCACTGTCCCCTTTCGAACTGCCCCCTTCTGCTGGCGGCTGGGCTAGGGCCTGTTGCTGCTGGAGGACGGGGAATCCTGAGGGGCTATGAATGCAGCAGCTCCCTGCGCTGCGGGAATGTCTCCCCCTGTCCGTGACTGATGGGAAACACCCAACTCCCACCTGCCACCAGCTCTGTGGCTTCTGTCTTGCAGGTTCCTGATAGGAGGAGGCGGTGACTGCGCGTATCTGAAGGATGAGAGTGGGGTCAGCAGCTTGCGGTGCACCAGTGAGAGATACTGGATCTGTACCAAACCCTATATATACACAGAGATGAAGGGGGCTCACAACAAGAGTATATAGTAGAATCGTTCATGGAAAAGCCAGACTGGTTTCTTCTCAATATCCCATCTGATCAATTCCAGAAGATCAGGGAGTGGTCTAAACCAGGAGTGTCAAAATATTCAGCACCGCGCAGGGCCGCGTTCCGGGCCCGTGCACGGTTGTGTTCCGGTCTGCGGGAGGCCGCGTTCCGGGCCCAAGCACGGTGGTGTTTCGGGCCACAGGAGGCCGTGTTCCGGGCCTGTGAACGGTTGTGTTTCAGGCCGCGGGAGGCCGTGTCCTGGGCCCGTGAACGGTTGTGTTTCGGGCCGCGGGAGGCCGTGTCCTGGGCCCGTGAACGGTTGTGTTTCGGGCCGCGGGAGGCCGTGCTCTGGGCCCGTGAACGGTTGTGTTTCGGGCCGCGGGAGGCCGTGTCCTGGGCCCGTGAACGGTTGTGTTTCGGGCCGCGGGAGGCCGTGTCCTGGGCCCGTGAACGGTTGTGTTTCGGGCCGCGGGAGGCCGTGTCCTGGGCCCGTGAACGGTTGTGTTTTCGGCCGAGGGAGGCCGTGCCCTGGGCCCATGAACGGTTGTGTTTCGGGTCGCGGGAGGCCAGATCGGGCCCGTGAACGGTTGTGTTTCGGGCCGCGGGAGGCGGTGCCCTGGGCCCGTGAACGGTTGTGTTTCGGGTCGCGGGAGGCCAGATCGGGCCCGTGAACGCTTGTGTTTCGGGCCACGGGAGGCCGTGTCCTGGGCCCGTGAACGGTTGTGTTTTGGGCCGCAGGAGGCCGTGCCCTGGGCCCGTGAACGCTTGTGTTTTGGGCCGCGGGAGGCCGTGTCCTGGGCCCGTGAACGGTTGTGTTTCGGGCCGCGGGAGGCCGTGCCCTGGGCCTGTGAACGGTTGTGTTTTCGGTCGCGGGAGGCCAGATCGGGCCCGTGAACGGTTGTGTTTTGGGCCGCGTTCGGCCGTGTCCTGGGCCTGTGAACGGTTGTGTTTCGGGCCGCGGGAGGCTGTGTCCTGGGCCCGTGAACGGTTGTGTTTCGGGCCGCGGGAGGCCGTGCCCTGGGCCCGTGAACGGTTGTGTTTCGGGCCGCGGGAGGCCGTGTCCTGGGCCCGTGAACGGTTGTGTTTTGGGCCGCGGGAGGCCGTGTCTTGGGCCCGTGAACGGTTGTGTTTTCGGCCGTGGGAGGCCGTGTCCTGGGCCCGTGAATGGTTGTGTTTCGGGCCGCGGGAGGCCGTGCCCTGGGCCCGTGAACGGTTGTGTTTCGGGCCGCGGGAGGCCGTGTCCTGGGCCCGTGAACGGTTGTGTTTCGGGCCGCGGGAGGCCAGATCGGGCCCGTGAACGGTTGTGTTTCGGGCCGCGGGAGGCCAGATCGGTCCCGTGAACGATTGTGTTTTGGGCCGTGGGAGGCCGTGTCCTGGGCCCGTGAACGCTTGTGTTTTGGGCCGCGGGAGGCCGTGTCCTGGGCCCGTGAACGCTTGTGTCTTCGGCCGCAGGAGGCCGTGCCCTGGGCCCGTGAACGGTTGTGTTTCGGGCCGCGGGAGGCCGTGTCCTGGGCCCGTGAACGGTTGTGTTTTGGGCCGCGGGGAGGCCGTGTCCTGGGCCCGTGAACGCTTGTGTTTTGGGCCGCGGGAGGCCGTGTCCTGGGCCCGTGAACGGTTGTGTTTCGGGTCGCGGGAGGCCAGATCGGGCCCGTGAACGGTTGTGTTTCGGGTCGCGGGAGGCCAGATCGGGCCCGTGAACGGTTGTGTTTCGGGTCGCGGGAGGCCAGATCGGGCCCGTGAACGGTTGTGTTTCGGGCCACGGGAGGCCGTGTTCTGGGCCCGTGAACGGTTGTGTTTTGGGCCGCAGGAGGCCGTGTCCTGGGCCCGTGAACGGTTGTGTTTCGGGCCGCGGGAGGCCGTATCCTGGGCCCGTGAACGGTTGTGTTTTGGGCCGCGGGAGGCCGTGTCCTGGGCCCGTGAACGGTTGTGTTTTGGGCCGCGGGAGGCCGTGTCCTGGGCCCGTGAACGGTTGTGTTTTCGGCCGTGGGAGGCCGTGTCCTGGGCCCGTGAATGGTTGTGTTTCGGGCCGCGGGAGGCCGTGCCCTGGGCCCATGAACGGTTGTGTTTCGGGTCGCGGGAGGCCAGATCGGGCCCGTGAACGGTTGTGTTTCGGGCCGCGGGAGGCGGTGCCCTGGGCCCGTGAACGGTTGTGTTTCGGGTCGCGGGAGGCCAGATCGGGCCCGTGAACGGTTGTGTTTCGGGCCGCGGGAGGCCGTGCCCTGGGCCCGTGAACGGTTGTGTTTCGGGTCGCGGGAGGCCAGATCGGGCCCGTGAACGCTTGTGTTTCGGGCCACGGGAGGCCGTGTCCTGGGCCCGTGAACGGTTGTGTTTTGGGCCGCGGGAGGCCCGATCGGGCCCGTGAACGGTGTTTTGGGCCGCGGGAGGCCGTGTCCTGGGCCCGTGAACGGTTGTGTTTCGGGCCGCGGGAGGCCGGACCCTGGGCCTGTGAACGGTTGTGTTTTCGGTCGCGGGAGGCCAGATTGGGCCCGTGAACGGTTGTGTTTTGGGCCGCGGTAGGCCGTGTCCTGGGCCTGTGAACGGTTGTGTTTCGGGCCGCGGGAGGCTGTGTCCTGGGCCCGTGAACGGTTGTGTTTTGGGCCGCGGGAGGCCGTGCCCTGGGCCCGTGAACGGTTGTGTTTCGGGCCGCGGGAGGCCGTGTCCTGGGCCCGTGAACGGTTGTGTTTTGGGCCGCGGGAGGCGGGGTCCTGGGCCCGTGTGTTTCGGGCCGCGGGAGGCCGTGATCGGGCCCGTGAACGGTTGTGTTTCGGGCCGCGGGAGGCCGTGTCCTGGGCCCGTGAACGGTTGTGTTTCGGGCCGCGGGAGGCCGTGTCCTGGGCCCGTGAACGCTTGTGTTTCGGGCCGCGGGAGGCCGTGTCCTGGGCCCGGGAACGCGTGTGTTTTGGGCCGCGGGAGGCCGTGACCTGGGCCCGTGAACGGTTGTGTTTCGGGCCGCGGGAGGCCGTGTCCTGGGCCTGTGAACGGTTGTGTTTCGGGTCGCGGGAGGCCAGATCGGGCCCGTGAACGGTTGTGTTTTCGGCCGCGGGAGGCCGTGTTCTGGGCCCGTGAACGGTTGTGTTTCGGGCCGCGGGAGGCCGTGTCCTGGGCCCGTGAACGGTTGTGTTTCGGGCCGCGGGAGGCCGTGTCCTGGGCCCGTGAAGGGTTGTGTTTCGGGCCGCGGAGGCCGTGTCCTGGGCCCGTGAACGGTTGTGTTTCGGGCCGCGGGAGGCCGTGTCCTGGGCCCGTGAACGGTTGTGTTTCGGGCCGCAGGAGGCCGTGTCCTGGGCCCGTGAACGGTTGTGTTTCGGGCCGCGGGAGGCCGTGTACTGGGCCCGTGAACGGTTGTGTTTCGGGTCGCGGGAGGCCAGATCGGGTCCGTGAACGGTTGTGTTTTCGGGCCGCGGGAGGCCGTGTTCTCGGCCCGTGAACGGTTGTGTTTCGGGCCGCGGGAGGCCGTGTCCTGGGCCCGTGAAAGGTTGTGTTTCGGGCCGCGGGAGGCCGTGTCCTGGGCCCGTGAACGGCTGTGTTTTGGGCCGCGGGAGGCCGTGCCCTGGGCCCGTGAACGGTTGTGTTTCGGGCTGCGGGAGGCTGTGCCCTGGGCCTGTGAACGGTTGTGTTTCGGGTCGCGGGAGGCCAGATCGGGCCCGTGAACGGTTGTGTTTCGGGCCGCGGGAGGCCGTGATCGGGCCCGTGAACGGGTGTGTTTCGGGGCGCGGGAGGCGTCATCGGGCCCGTGAAAGATTGTGTTTCGGGCCGCGGGAGGCTGTGTCCTGGGCCCGTGAACGGTTGTGTTTCGGGCCGCGGGAGGCCGTGTCCTGGGCCCGTGAACGCTTGTGTTTCGGGCCGCAGGAGGCCGTGCCCTGGGCCCGTGAACGGTTGTGTTTTGGGCCGCGGGAGGCCGTGACCTGGGCCTGTGAACGGTTGTGTTTCGGGCCGCGGGAGGCCGTGTCCTGGGCCTGTGAACGGTTGTGTTTCGGGTCGCGGGAGGCCAGATCGGGCCCGTGAACGGTTGTGTTTTCGGCCGCGGGAGGCCGTGTTCTGGGCCCGTGAACGGTTGTGTTTCGGGCCGCGGGAGGCCTTGTCCTGGGCCCGTGAACGGTTGTGTTTCGGGCCGCGGGAGGCCGTGTCCTGGGCCCGTGAACGGTTGTGTTTCGGGCCGCAGGAGGCCGTGTCCTGATCCCGTGAACAGTTGTGTTTCGGGCCGCGGGAGGCCGTGTCCTGGGCCCGTGAACGGTTGTGTTTCGGGCAGCGGGAGGCCGTGTCCTGGGCCCGTGAACGGTTGTGTTTCGGGCCGCGGGAGGCCGTGTCCTGGGCCCGTGAACGGTTGTGTTTCGGGCCGCGGGAGGCCGTGACCTGGGCCTGTGAACGGTTGTGTTTCGGGCCGCGGGAGGCCGTGTCCTGGGCCCGTGAACGGTTGTGTTTCGGGTCGCGGGAGGCCAGATCGGGCCCGTGAACGGTTGTGTTTCGGGCCGCGGGAGGCCGTGTTCTGGGCCCGTGAACGGTTGTGTTTCGGGCCGCCGGAGGCCGTATCCTGGGCCCGAGAAGGGTTGTGTTTCGGGCCGCGGGAGGCCGTGGAGGCCGTGTCCTGGGCCCGTGAACGGTTGTGTTTTGGGCCGCGGGAGGCCGTGTCCTGGGCCCGTGAACGGTTGTGTTTCGGGCCGCGGGAGGCCGTGTCCTGGGCCTGTGAACGGGTGTGGTTAGGGCCGCGGGAGGCCGATCGGGCCCGTGAACGGTTG
The DNA here is from genome assembly GCF_026122565.2 of Emydura macquarii macquarii. NCBI lineage: Eukaryota > Metazoa > Chordata > Testudines > Chelidae > Emydura > Emydura macquarii. The sequence continues at coordinate 4,664 of NW_027132697.1, read as the reverse complement.
TGTTTCGGGCCGCGGGAGGCCAGATCGGGCCCGTGAACGGTTGTGTTTCGGGCCGCGGGAGGCCAGATCGGGCCCGTGAACGGTTGTGTTTTGGGCCGCGGGAGGCCGTGTCCTGGGCCCGTGAACGCTTGTGTTTCGGGCCGCGGGAGGCCGTGTCCTGGGCCCGTGAACGCTTGTGTCTTCGGCCGCAGGAGGCCGTGCCCTGGGCCCGTGAACGGTTGTGTTTTGGGCCGCGGGAGGCCGTGACCTGGGCCCGTGAACGGTTGTGTTTTGGGCCGCGGGAGGCCGTGTCCTGGGCCCGTGAACGGTTGTGTTTCGGGCCGCGGGAGGCCAGATCGGCCCGTGAACGGTTGTGTTTTGGGCCGCGGGAGGCCGTGTCCCCGTGAATGGTGTTTCGTGAACGGTTGTGTTTCGGGCCGCGGGAGGCCGTGCCCTGGGCCCGTGAACGGTTGTGTTTTGGGCCGCGGGAGGCCGTGTCCTGGGCCCGTGAACGGTTGTGTTTTGGGCCGCGGGAGGCCGTGTCCTGGGCCCGTGAACGGTTGTGTTTTGGGCCGCGGGAGGCCGTGTCCTGGGCCCGTGAACGGTTGTGTTTCGGGTCGCGGGAGGCCAGATCGGGCCCGTGAACGGTTGTGTTTCGGGCCGCGGGAGGCCGTGTCCTGGGCCCGTGAACGGTTGTGTTTCGGGTCGCGGGAGGCCAGATCGGGTCCGTGAACGGGTGTGTTTTGGGCCGCGGGAGGCCGTGTCCTGGGCCCGTGAACGGTTGTGTTTCGGGCCGCGGGAGGCCGTGTCCTGGGCTGGGCCCGTGAACGGTTGTGTTTCGGGCCGCGGGAGGCCGTGTCCTGGGCCTGTGAACGGTTGTGTTTCGGGCCGCGGGAGGCCGTGTCCTGGGCCCGTGAACGGTTGTGTTTCGGGCCGCGGGAGGCCGTGTCCTGGGCCCGTGAACGGTTGTGTTTCCCGCGGGAGGCCGTGTCCTGGGCCCGTGAACGGTTGTGTTTCGGGCCGCGGGAGGCCGTGTCCCGGGGCCGTGAAGGGTTGTGTTTCGGGCTGCGGGAGGCCGTGTCCTGGGCCCGTGAACGGTTGTGTTTCGGGCCGCGGGAGGCCGTGTCCTGGGCCCGTGAACGGTTGTGTGAACGGTTGTGGGGCCGCGGGAGGCCGTGTCCTGGGCCCGTGAACGGTTGTGTTTCGGGCCGCGGGAGGCCGTGACCTGGGCCAGTGAACGGTTGTGTTTCGGGCCGCGGGAGGCCGTGGCCGCGCCCGGTGAACGGTTGTGTTTCGGGTCGCGGGAGGCCAGTCCGTGGGCCCGTGAACGGTTGTGTTTTGGGCCGCGGGAGGCCGTGTCCTGGGCCCGTGAACGGTTGTGTTTCGGGTCGGGTCGGGAGGCCAGATCGGGTCCGTGAACGGTTGTGTTTTGGGCCGCGGGAGGCCGTGTCCTGAGCCCGTGAACGGTTGTGTTTCGGGCCGCGGGAGGCCGTGTACTGGGCCCGTGAACGGTTGTGTTTCGGGTCGCGGGAGGCCAGATCGGGTCCGTGAACGGTTGTGTTTTGGGCCGCGGGAGGCCGTGCCCTGGGCCTGTGAACGGTTGTGTTTCGGGTCGCGGGAGGCCAGATCGGGCCCGTGAATGGTTGTGTTTTGGGCCGCGGGAGGCCGTGTCCTGGGCCCGTGAACGGTTGTGTTTCGGGTCGCGGGAGGCCAGATCGGGCCCGTGAACGGTTGTGTTTTGGGCCACGGGAGGCCGTGCTCTGGGCCCGTGAACGGCCGTGCCCTGGGCCTGTGAACGGTTGTGTTTCGGGCCGCGGGAGGCCGTGTCCTGGGCCTGTGAACGGTTGTGTTTCAGGCCGCGGGAGGCCGTGTCCTGGGCCCGTGAACGCTTGTGTCTTCGGCCGCAGGAGGCCGTGCCCTGGGCCCGTGAACGGTTGTGTTTTGGGCCGCGGGAGGCCGTGTTCTGGGCCCGTGAACGGTTGTGTTTCGGGCCGCGGGAGGCCGTGTCCTGGGCCCGTGAACGGCGGGCCGCGGGAGGCCGTGCCCTGGGCCCGTGAACGGTTGTGTGTTCGGCCGCAGGAGGCCGTGCCCTGGGCCCGTGAACGGTTGTGTTTTGGGCCGCGGGAGGCCGTGTCCTGGGCCCGTGAACGGTTGTGTTTTGGGCCGCGGGAGGCCGTGTCCTGGGCCCGTGAACGGTTGTGTTTTGGGCCGCGGGAGGCCGTGTCCTGGGCCCGTGAACGGTTGTATTTCGGGCCGCGGGAGGCCGTGACCTGGGCCCGTGAACGGTTGTGTTTCGGGCCGCGGGAGGCCGTGTCCTGGGCCCGTGAACGGTTGTGTTTCGGGCCGCGGGAGGCCGTGTCCTGGGCCCGTGAACGGTTGTGTTTCGGGCCGCGGGAGGCCGTGTCCTGGGCCCGTGAACGGTTGTGTTTTTGGCCGCGGGAGGCCGTGTCCTGGGCCCGTGAACGGTTGTGTTTTGGGCCGCGGGAGGCCGTGTCCTGGGCCCGTGAACGCTTGTGTTTTGGGCCGCGGGAGGCCGTGTCCTGGGCCCGTGAACGGTTGTGTTTCGGGCCGCGGGAGGCCGTGACCTGGGCCTGTGAACGGTTGTGTTTCGGGCCGCGGGAGGCCGTGTCCTGGGCCTGTGAACGGTTGTGTTTCGGGTCGCGGGAGGCCAGATCGGGCCCGTGAAAGGTTGTGTTTCGGGCCGCGGGAGGCCGTGTCCTGGGCCCGTGAACGGTTGTGTTTCGGGCCGCGGGAGGCCGTGTCCTGGGCCTGTGAACGGTTGTGTTTTGGGCCACGGGAGGCCGCGGGAGGCTGTGTCCTGGGCCTGTGAACGGTAGTGTTTCGGGCCGCGGGAGGCCGTGTCCTGGGCCTGTGAACGGTTGTGTTTCAGGCCGCGGGAGGCCGTGCCCTGGGCCCGTGAACGGTTGTGTTTCGGGCCGCGGGAGGCCAGATCGGGCCCGTGAACGGTTGTGTTTCGGGCCGCGGGAGGCCAGATCGGCCCCGTGAACGATTTTGTTTTGGGCCGCGGGAGGCCGTGTCCTGGGCCCGTGAATGGTGTTTCGGGCGTGTCTTCGGCCGCAGGAGGGCGTGCCTGGGCCCGTGAACGGTTGTGTTTCGGGCCGCGGGAGGCCGTGTCCTGGGCCCGTGAACGCTTGTGTTTCGGGCCGCAGGAGGCCGTGCCCTGGGCCCGTGAACGGTTGTGTTTTGGGCCGCGGGAGGCCGTGATCCTGGGCCCGTGAACGGTTGTGTTTCCGCTGGAGGCCGTGTCCTGGGAGGCCGTGTCCTGGGCCCGTGAACGGTTGTGTTTCGGGCCGCGGGAGGCCAGATCGGGCCCGTGAACGGTTGTGTTTTGGGCCGCGGGAGGCCGTGTCCTGGGCCGGTGAACGGTTGTGTTTCGGGTCGCGGGAGGGTCGGGCCGCGTGAACGGTGTTTCGGGCCGCGGGCCGTGTCCTGGGCCCGTGAACGGTTGTGTTTCGGGCCGCGGGAGGCCGTGTCCTGGGCCCGTGAACGGTTGTGTTTTGGGCCGCGGGAGGCCGTGTCCTGGGCCCGTGAACGGTGTTTTGGGCCGCGGGAGGCCGTGTCCTGGGCCCGTGAACGGGAGGCCGTGTCCTGGGCCCGTGAACGGTTGTGTTTCGGGTCGCGGGAGGCCAGATCGGGCCCGTGAACGGTTGTGTTTTGGGCCGCGGGAGGCCGTGTCCTGGGCCCGTGAACGGTTGTGTTTCGGGTCGCGGGAGGCCAGATCGGGTCCGTGAACGGTTGTGTTTTGGGCCGCGGGAGGCCGTGTCCTGAGCCCGTGAACGGTTGTGTTTCGGGCCGCGGGAGGCCGTGTACTGGGCCCGTGAACGGTTGTGTTTCGGGTCGGGGAGGCCAGATCGGGTCCGTGAACGGTTGTGTTTTGGGCCGCGGGAGGCCGTGTCCTGGGCCCGTGAACGGTTGTGTTTCGGGCCGCGGGAGGCCGTGTCCTGGGCCCGTGAACGGTTGTGTTTCGGGCCGCGGGAGGCCGTGTCCTGGGCCCGTGAACGGTTGTGTTTCGGGCCGCGGGAGGCCGTGTCCTGGGCCCGTGAACGGTTGTGTTTCGGGCCGCGGGAGGCCGTGTCCTGGGCCCGTGAACGGTTGTGTTTCGGGCCGCGGGAGGCCGTGATCCTGGGCCCGTGAACGGTTGTGTTTCGGGCCGCGGGAGGCCGTGTCCTGGGCCCGTGAACGGTTGTGTTTCGGGCCGCGGGAGGCCGTGTCCTGGGCCCGTGAACGCTTGTGTCTTCGGCCGCAGGAGGCCGTGACAAGGGCCCGTGAACGGTTGTGTTTTGGGCCGCGGGAGGCCGTGTCCTGGGCCCGTGAACGGTTGTGTTTTGGGCCGCGGGAGGCCGTGTCCTGGGCCCGTGAACGCTTGTGTTTTGGGCCGCGGGAGGCCGTGTCCTGGGCCCGTGAACGGTTGTGTTTCGGGCCGCGGGAGGCCGTGCCCTGGGCCCGTGAACGGTTGTGTTTCGGGTCGCGGGAGGCCAGATCGGGCCCGTGAATGGTTGTGTTTTGGGCCGCGGGAGGCCGTGTCCTGGGCCCGTGAACGGTTGTGTTTCGGGTCGCGGGAGGCCAGATCGGGTCCGTGAACGGTTGTGTTTTGGGCCGCGGGAGGCCGTGTCCTGAGCCCGTGAACGGTTGTGTTTCGGGACGCGGGAGGCCGTGTACTGGGC
>NW_027132696.1:0-1107 GCF_026122565.2 Emydura macquarii macquarii | reverse complement strand
TAAGCCCTGTCGGCGTGTTGCGGCGGGAGCCCCTCCGACTAAGTGGCAACACCCGTGCCACAGCTAGGGCCCTGGGCTGGGACGCAGTGGAGTTGGGTGGGCCTGCGTCCCCCTCCCCTCCCCCCGATCCTTGCCAAACCCCAAAGAGTGAATACCGTCCTATACACCCACTTAACTCGAGCTCACTGCTCCTTGCTCGCCCGCCCTGCCTGGGGGCCGGGGCGAAAGACTCCTTGCTCGCTCGCCCTGCCTGGGGGCCGGGGCGAAAGACTCCTTGCTCGCCCACCCTGCCTGGGGGCCGGGGCGAAAGACTCCTTGCTCGCCCACCCTGCCTGGGGGCCGGGGCGAAAGACTCCTTGCTCGCCCGCCCTGCCTGGGGGCCGGGGCAAAAGACTGCAAAAAAACTAACATTCTCCTGTTGATACAAGAAGGCACAGTGGCCTTCTGCCGAGCCTGGGCCCGAGGAAGGGCCGCCAGGACTGGACCGGGCAGGAGCCCGTCCTACAAGACCTATAATAGTTAATGCTAACAAATTCTAGAATGAGATATCAAAACTCATGTTTCAGGGTTTAAGATCATCTCTGACTATAGAGATTAGAAGATGATCCAATGTGGGGGTTACTTCTCATATCTGCCTAATCTGAGGTTGATTGCAACTTCCTCTGAAGCATCTGGGTACTAGCCATTATCACAGACAGGATTCTGGACTAGATGGCCCCTGAGTCTAATTCAGGACGGCAAGTCCTTTGTCTGCATTTGCACTCAGATCTCAGACCGCTGAAGCTCAAACGGAGAATACTTTTCATAAGAGCTGCCATGCTGGAGCAGTTAACATTGGTCTATCACTTGTATCCTGTGTGCATCAGCATCTCTGCCTGATATTTCAGGAGAAGGTGAAAAACTCATCAAATGGCCAACCAAAAGTGAAATGCAGCACAAGGGGAAATTTTCTTCCATCTTCAAATGCAACCTCTGGGCCAGACCCTCATCTGGTGTAAAGCAGTGTAATGTCAATGGAGCTATGTTGATCTAGAACAGCTGAGGATCTGGCCCTCTGTATGCAGAATTTAGGCCCAAAATGTGGGGGACAAGGAAAATTCCAAGGCA
>NW_027132695.1:0-11273 GCF_026122565.2 Emydura macquarii macquarii | reverse complement strand
TCAGTTTTTCTGTGAAATCCCCCAAGTACTCAAGCTCACCTGCTCTGACTTGTACCTCAGTTAAGTTGGGTTTATTGCCTTTGGTGTTTTTATAGGTATGAACTGCTTTGTTTTTATAACTGTGTCGTATGTTCAAATCTTCAAAGTAGTGCTGAGAATCCCCTCTAAGCAGGGCCGGTATAAAGCCTTCTCCACCTGCCTGCCTCACCTCATTGTAGTCACCATGTTTCTTTCCATTTCCTCCTTCACCTACTTAAAACCCACCTCCAGCTCAACCTCATGTCTGGACTTCTTGGTGGCTGTTCTCTATTCCATGGTGCCTCCAGTCACGAGTCCCATCATCTATAGCATGAGGAATAAAGAGATCAAAAATGCAGTGAAGAAGATGATTGGGTGGAGATTATTCACCAAGAATAAAAGGACTGTTTTTCTTGCTTGACTGTGATCGCAGTCTGTGTTTCTTTATAAACATAATCAGCTGATGATGATATTGCTACCAGGAGAACATAGGCAGCAATCTGTTTATTCCATAGTAAAAGTCCACACTGACTCCACTGAAGTCAATGGAGTTACCGTTGAATTATACACATGTGAAAAAGATCAGAATCTGTCTATTTTAGGATTTATCCTGCCAGTATCATCATGATATCCAAGCACTTTGCATATAAAATGCATAGCCATAGCTAAGCTCCTGATGGACTTCATGAAGTCTCTGGCTTTTCTTTTTGCGGGTAAAAAGTCTACTTGGAATATGAGAAGTTCAGGGGTTGTTGGTTTGTTTTTTTTCTGAATTGTCTCCGCTTTTTGTTTTGTTTTATTGATTGTTTGGTTGATTTGCTTCTTTGTCCCAGGTATTTACCCCAGCAGAAATAATATCATAGTCTATCTTTCTCTCTTAAGGATTTATATGGTCATCATCACCACATTGTCTGAACATATTGCCCTAAAATCAGTATCCATTAGAAAGTCCATAGTGGAATTCATGGAGTCTCTGGCTGTTCTCCTGTTTTGGATTAAAACATGTACTTGGGGTGTGAGAGTCTTTATTTGTTTGTTTGATTCTATTCTGTGTTTTTTGCTTTGTTTTTGATTTATTGGCTGCTTGATATGTATCTTTATTCTAAATTTCTTTTTTGGGGGGTTAGAATTTCCAAGGGTGGAGTATGTTTGATTAGACGATTGTGTCTTTTTTTTGTCCTCTATTTTTGTGTCAATGTGATTGCCTCTTTAATGGCGTTCTCTATGAAAGATGAAGTTTTATTTCAAAGAGTGTGGGGGTGGAAAAGAGATTCTGTAGGATTGTGGATGGCTGAGTTCCTGTTGAAATGCTTACTTTAATGCTTGCCAGATTTTTCTGCTGTATTAATGATATTTTCAGGCATGTGGAGCTTTGGATAGAAATGTTTTTCCTATTTTTATCGAAATAAATGTCATTCTTGATGCGAAGGAAACACTTGTTTGAACAGAAATGTTTTGCTATTTTTCCTAAAGACAATCTGAACCTGGATAATGAGGACAATTTTTTCCCTTTGAAGTTTTTGGCGTTTCTGGGTAGTATTTTCTTTCATGTTATGTTTTGTTCCTACAGCGGTAAATACATTATCCTTCATTTGGACAAGGGTGTCTGGCCACTCGACTTCCTACTACTGATCACAGCTCCTGCAGGAAGAGCTGCAGGTACCAAACCCACTCAGATCTGCTGGGAAAGCATGATTGGAGCTCAGAGGTTTTTAGCCTGGGACCAGTTTCAGAGGGGGAGAATTATGGACTTCTATCCTAGGAGGGGTGCACCCAGAGATACCAAAGAAGGGGCCAGTGGTGCAGCTAGCCCTGTAAACATGACCATTGGGATTTAGCCGTTCACTTCAAAGGTATCTGGATTTGGCCAATGACATTTCAGCCACACAAGGATCTGAATATGTCTCAGAGGTGCCCTGGATCACAGAGTTTGGCTGTTATTTATTGATTTACTTGTTTATTACTATTGTCAACCTCTCTTGTTCATGCTCTTCCCCTGTAGCTAAATATTTTAAGAGTCATTGGGCCAGAGAGAGAGAGGCAGACGGAAGGACTGTGTTGTCTAGAGATCAGATCCCTCTTCCAGAAAATGGGAAACCAAGTGCCCATGCTCCATTATCGCTTTAATTGTTATCCACAGTGGAACAGCTTCAGCAGAAGAGACGGTGGGACCCACATCAGTCTCCAACAGTCCAATGGTTAGGACACTCTTCTTAGGGGGTGGCAGTTCTTTGCTGAGTTTGGCATTAATATTTGAATATCATATCACTGTACGGTTGTGTACGCTGCATATGCCGAGTATAGTGCTTGGTTATATAAATAAACGGACAATCCATTAACATTATTGTTAGAAATAACCAAACAAGTTGTCCCGGGGGTGGACTGGGGAGACAGAACCCTTTATTGCCTCCTCGTTCCACCTCGACACCGTGAGTGAGCAACGAGGGGGTGACTTTACAATTCTTGTATCCATTCCGGTATGTAAATGTAAACAATTTCCCATAGACCCTTACTTGGTTACATTGACCCCTATAAAATGAATATTAACAGCTACAGAATGAATATAATTATAGCCGCCCCTGTTTGTTGTTTACAGGATTACCATACAGAGAGCAGGCACATCACCTTCAAACCTATACATTTTACACTAACATTCTTTGAAGTAAAGGCATGCCAGGGGGAGAAGGAAGGTAATGCTTTCTTCCCACCAAAAGACCCTGAACAGAAATAGCAATAAATGCATTCCCTACGAAGATGGCCAGGAAGGGAGGAGAAGAAGAGAGATAACAGACTCTAACTAAAATTCACACCAATTAACAGAAACAAGATTTGCCCTTGCCTGGAACTCGTTCCCTGTCATTTAGGCCTGACCATGGGTCCAGCTTTTAACTCTTTACTCTCCTACAATTATTGTGCTTCTTTTACTTCCAGGACTCTCATTGTCTGGATCATGATTTTCTTGAAAATATTCATTATTCAACGTAAGTCACCAAAGAATTTCTGTAAATATTTTTTAATCTATAGTTTATTTACAACCAGATCCTGATTAGTATTCAGTGCATGAAATTTGAGTTGGTTTGACTGGTTAAATGTTAATTTGCTCAGTTTCTCTATTCTAATTGGATACATTGAAGAATTATAATCAGGCATCTTAAAAATGAAAGGGAGATCCTTGGCTGGTCTATATTGTCATAGATTCCTGTCCGAACTCTCAGTTATTATGATTCTTAATCCATGATTCTTAAACTCATTTCCTTTGAATAATCTGAACTAAATCACTGATCAAGAAAAATACGTAAGGAAGTGCTTAGCTTTAAACATATGGGAGTGCTTAAATCCATTATTGATCATGAATGAGATTTTCAGCTGGCCATGGTTTTCAATGGGTATTCAGCAACCAACTCCCTTCGGTTCCTTTGCAAATCCCACCCCAAAAACCTACTCCTCAAAACACTAGTGAGTCACTGCAGGCTTAGGCCTCGCTCCTGGTCTGCAGCAGCTTAGAAGGCCAGCAGCTTCCCCTCATCAGTGCAGAAATAGGGCTCCTGTTGTGCTTATGTGAGGGACACAGTCTTGGCTGGCAGCTTCTTGAGCAGCTGGGGGATTTCACAGAAGAACTGATCCACCGTGTTGTCTGCAGGGAAGGTTAATGCAAACGTGTTCCCGGTGTGCAGGGCAGAATTGACACTAGCTCTGATCCAGGCACCGGCTGCCATTTGAAGACAAGCTCCCCTGTTCATCACTCTCTCATAGAATCATAGATGATGAGGGTTGGAAGGGTCCTCAGGAGATCATCTAGTCCAACCCCCTGCTGAAAGCAGGACTAACCTCAGCTAAATCATCGCAGCCAGGGCTTTGTCAGGCTGGGCCTTTGAGACCTGCATTGAGACCTGAAGTTCTGCCTGTCTTCCTAGGCCTGTGGGTGGAACTGGAAATGTTTCAGAAAATGCTACCGTGGAGATCTTGGAGCTTCATGTCTTTCCTAGAGCAGCCTGAATCTGGCCACCAGTACCTTTCTCTTACCTTTCCCTATGTCATTGGTACCTATATGTACCATGACTACCAGCCCCTCCCCAGCATGGCATGGGCACACAGGTCTGTTTAGGTGTCTCATGAGGTCTGCAACCTTAGCACCCAGCAAAGAGAAGATACAGAACTGAAAAGGTGAGGGGAATACGGCTTTTGCTGATGTTCTTTGCATACCATGTGGCTGCACAGTCACAGATGGATGTTTGGGCTAGGGTCAGTTCACCCCTGACAGCTGTTGCACCCCACATCCCTGGTCTGGGATAACACGGAGCTGGTCTGGTCTCTGTTCTTGGCTGATCCTTCTCAGGCTGGGCAGAGCTGGATGGGCCATCTCAACTCTTTGTATTGGTGGCATATGGCACAGCTGGTCTCAGGACCAGGTGAAACGCTGACAGAGAGGAGGACAGTGGAGGATGTAAAGGGAAGGGCTACCAGAGAACCATCTCACATCTCTCAGTCTGTGGTCCTCACTCCTCCAGCGCTGGTGGCCTGGCGTATCCACTGGTGCCCTGTGGCCTGGGTGCATGATGAATCAATGATCATCAGCACTGATGAGCGAAGGACAGAGTCTCTGGAATAAAGGGGAGGCTTTAACAGCCTTTCCCTTGGGAATTCCCAAGAGACAGTTTCCCCTTTTATCAGGCCCACCCATCATTTCAAGGACCACTGTGATGATGGCAGACCAGGTGCCAGATCATGCTACGGCCCCTAATCCTCAGCTGAGCACTGACAAAGGCCTGGCTGGAAACCAGCCTGGCTCAGGTGTGGGTTTCTATCTATCCTTCCCTCCACAATCTCTCTTGCTTGCTTGTGTTAGTTCTTTCTGCCTATCTGACAGTCTGTCTGTGTCTTTCCTTCCCTTCACAATATCTATCTATCTATCTTAATTTGTCATCTGAGTGCTACCTCAGTTACAGAAGATAAAAGCAACCCTACAGTACATGAGGTTACAGTTTGATATGACTGCAAAAATGTGATTTCTAGCAGATTTCTAGCAGGAGAAATAGGCAAGTACTAAAAGTAATATTGTATTGTCTCTGGTAAGTTACATGGCTAGAATTTGGAAACCTGCTAAAACTTCTTAAATAAAGACATTGTTTAAAAAAACTACAACTAATTTTGTACTGGTTAACTGAAAACTTCAGTTATGAGTGGAACAAGGAAATAGAATAATAAATCATAGAAATGAAGGGCTAGAAAGGACCTTGAGAGGTCTTCTGTTCCAGTGGTTCTCAACCAGCGGTACACGTACCCCTGGGGGTACACAAAGGTCATCCAGGGGGTACATCACCTCATCCAGATATTTATCTAATTTTACAACTAGTCTACATAAAAAGCACTAGCGAAGTCAATACAAACTAAAATTTCATACAGACAATGCCTTCTTTGTACAGCTCTATATACTAGACACTGAAATGTAAGTACAATATTTATATTCCAATTGATTTATTGTAGAAGTAAATGGTGAAAATGAGAAAGTGAGCAATTTTTCAGTAACAGTGTCTGTGACTCTTTTCTATTTTTATGTCCGATTTTGTAAGCAAGTAGTTTTTAAGTGAGGTGAAACTTGGGGTACGCAAGACAAATCAGACTCCTGAAAAGGGTACAGTTGTCTGGAGAGGTTGAGAGCCACTGATCTATTCCATCCTGCCATGCTGATTAGCTAGACCATTGCTGGCACGTGTTTTATCTAAACTCACTTAAAAACATTCAGTTAAGGGGAATTACACAACCTGCCTTGGTAATCTGTCCCTGTGCTGAACTGGAATTCATTAGAGTTAGAAAGTTTTTCTTACTATACCTAAATCTCTTTTATTGCATATTAAGTTGATTCCTTCTTCTGCAACACTCAGTGGACATGGACAATAATTGATCACTGGCCCCTTTTTTACATGTTTGAAGACTGTTATCAGGTCCCAAATCAATTTTCTCGTCTCTAGATTAAACATGCCCAATTCTTTCCACCTTTCCTCACAGTGCAGGTTTTCTAAACCTTGTATCACTTCTGTTGCTCTCTGCTGAACTCTCTCTTCGATTTGTCCATATTTTTCTTATCATTTGATTCTCAAAAGTAGATGCAATCCTGCAGCTGAGGCCTCACCAGTGCTGAGTATAGCAGAAGAATTACCTCCTGTATCTGACATACAGCACAATTCCTGAGGTGCCATGTACCCAGTCAAATGGGGATGGTTGAAATCTCCCGTTTTTATTGGGTTTTCTGATATTTTAGCCTCTCTAATCTCCCTGAATGTTTCACAATCACCATCATAACCCTGGTCAGCTGGTTGGTAGTATATTCCTTCTCTTATTTTCTTATTATTCAAGCATGGAATCTTGCATGAACTCCATCTCCACAGAGAGTCTATGGTACAGTTTGATTCATTGAAGATTTGTATCCATTTGACTCTTTCACATATAGTGCTGCACCCCCATCCCTGACACCTGCTTGGTCATTCCTATATATTTTGTGCCCTCTTATTACTGTGACCATTGATTATTATTGCCCCACCAAATTTCTGTGACACCTATTATATTGCCTCCAAAACCAGAACTAACCAACAAAAATAGGGTGAGACCAGAAAAAACAAAATGAATCTGTTTTGTATCGTATTTCACAGGTTGTTATTGTTATTGCTTTTTTAAAAAGAAATATTTTTCTCAATAGCACCCATGGCAGACCCAGAACGGGGAAATCAAACGTCCATCATGGGATTCATCCTCCTGGGCTTTGGGAATTTCCACGAACTGCAAATTCTTCTCTTCCTGCTGTTTCTAGTGATATACGTTGTGACCATGGCTGGGAACACGGCCATCATGGTGCTAGTTGTGGCTGATCAGCACCTTCACACTCCCATGTACTTCTTCCTGGAGAACCTGTCCTGCTTGGAGACCTGCTACAGATCCATCATCCTGCCCCGGATGCTGGCTAGTCTCCTGAGTGGGGACAAGACCATTTCATTTGCTGGTTGCCTCATACAGTTTTATACATTTGGTTCTCTGATATCTACAAAGTGTTGTCTCTTATCAGCGATGTCTTATGATCGGTATTTAGCCAGTGGCTTTGCAGCTGGCACCATCACAACATGTTGGGTGTCACAGCAGATTTTCTGTGGGTCCAATGAAATTGACCATTTCCTTTGTGATTACACCCCATTGATAAAACTGTCCTGTAGTGACACTAGCCAGATGGTTTTTGTGGTCTTCCTCAACTGCTGCATATTTATTCTTCCCCCTTTTCTCTTAACCCTCATATCTTACATGTATATCATCAGCGCCATCCTGAGAATCCCTTCCAGCACCAGGAGGCAAAAGGCCTTTTCTACCTGCTCCTCTCACCTCATCGTGGTGACAGTTTTCTATGGGACCCTGATCATTGTCTATGTGCTCCAGGACACGGCTGCGCTGCACGACCTGAACAAAGTATTCTCCATCTTCTACACCGTGGTGATGCCCATGGTCAATCCCCTCATCTACAGCCTGAGAAACAAGGAGGTCAAGGAGGCCCTGAGAAAAGCTCTGAGTAAGACTGTGACTTCCATGAGCATTTCAAACGATTTTGTGGGCATTTACTGTAAGTTGGAATAAAGTGTGTAGAATGGGATCTCATTATGTGGTGTAATGAGGAAAACCACAGTGCATGTGGGCAGTCCTGAAATAGTACAGCTGTTCTAGTACATACAGTGAGACTCCAGCTGTGAGAAGGCCAGTTAACAGGTAATGACTGCCGGGGAAGGTATTCTCTGACGCTCAAGGTCACTGGCGGCCCATGACTCCTGCCTTTGAGGAGGCTGGGTGGTGGGCGGAGGGGACCGGTGCTTGTACTGTGGCCCCTCCCCATGCTCCACTCCTTCCCCTGAGGCTCTGCCCACACTCCAGCCCTGCTCCACCTCAGGACGCACTCCCGCTTGGTTCCCTCCCCTGAAACCCTCCACTCACCACTCGTGCCTCTTGGGGGTGCAAGGGACTGTGGCCCTTCAAGTGATGCCCAGGCAGGGGATCGGGGTGCTGGGGGCAGCGTTAGAGACAGCAGAGCTTGGGCATCTCCAGCTGGGCAGAGGCAGGGCTGGGGAGCTTCCGTTGTCTTTATTGAATCCAGGACTTTAGCTGTCGAACAGATTTGTGTACTGAAATATCATTAAACAGTTACCAGCTGTACTCACTGGGACACAAGCTGAAGGAGAGCTTTCCCCACCCTCTTTTTCTGTTCTTCAAACAACCACCCAACTTCACCAAGCTCATCATCAGACACAAGCTGGCCACAGACTGGCAGCCACCAGCACAAAGTGACACCAGCCCCTCCCCTAAGAAGAGATGCAAAACCTGCAGGCCTATCTCCACTGCTATGATGGTCAGTAGCCCCACAACACACCTGTCAGGATCCATGAGTCCTACACATGTCCATCAAGAAGGGATTTGAACATCGCTTTCCTACCTTTTAACCACATGATCTAACCACAGGGCAGAAGGTACGATTGAAGGATCATACTTTTATTGATAAAAGGCACAGTAAACCTGAATTTCATTGTACACACCCAAAATGACAAAAATATTTCAGTGTCTGAGAATAGAAATGTACAGCGAGGCAAAGTAAGAAAAATGCAGCTTGAGAATTTATTAGCGTTTGATGTAAGGATATTTACCTTGTGTATTTGAACAATGTGATGTTGTCAATTTGTGGTTTAAAGGTTATAAAGCTTTATCTTTTTTAAAACCAACACCTACTCTCATGAAAGAATTATTGTGAACCACTCTGTTGTCTCACCCCACATAATTTCCCACAACTGTGAACATTTAAATGGATAAAAATCAGAAAATAATAACTAAGAACTAATAACTTTGCACAACTGTTAACATTGAAATGATAAAATCGGGGAAAAGGCTGACAAGTCAGGACTGATATTAGAAGTCAAAATGTTTAAAACATAAAAATTGAATTCTGCCAAGACTAACAGAAAGATCTCCTAGTACAGCACACTTCCAATCTCGGCCATTGAAGCTGTTCCACTCTGTATGAATAATGGTCAGGTCCATCACTTCTGAGGTGGAAGAGACCTGTCCACATCCATTCTCCTCATTTCAACAGAAAACGACACCTTTTTTTGGCCCTGGCTTTAGAGCAGTGTAACTGCATTGACTTTAATGGAGTTGTTCCTGATTTACACCAGGGTGAGGGAGAGAAGAATCAGCCTCTATGAACTGCAGCGGAATTATTCCTGATTGACACTGGGGTGAGGGACAGGACAGTTTGATGTGTTGACCTCAAAGAGGGTTAAATGGATGAGCTGGTGGATCAGGTAATGATCAGAGACACAAATGAGTCAGATTCTATTCCCAGCTCATCGTCACATAACCTTGGGCTAGACACTTAATCTGCCCTGTGTAATCCCACCGTAGTAAGAAGTGAGAGATTGAGGCCTGCAATCTAGCAGAACAGGCTAAGACATTAGGCCTAAGTGGAAAAAGCCATGACCAGGAGCCAGGCTGTAAACTTACGACCCCACTGAAACTGGCTCAGAGAAAAAGCTGATATTGCAAACACCCATATTTCCAAAATGTTACTAATCTCAAAATATTATTCAAATATATATAACAGGTGCAGAAGGTACCAAAACAGCCTAACACCAAAGAGATAGCAAGGGCCGTCTGACCCCCTGCAATGACACTTTGATGGATAGAAATGTCTGCTAAGATGACAAACAGAGTTGTTTTGCCTGAACCATCCAGTGCAAGGTGAGGGGTGGTATCAGACTACGTCAAGAGGGTGACAACTACCTACGTCGAAGGGGCAGAATGAAACTGTCTGTAGCAGTGTATGAAAGAGGGAGTCAGAGGGAACAATGTCGTCTGGCCTAGGGGATAACGGAAAGTCCCGCCATTATGTTGTGCCGTGTCCATGGTAACGGAGCACTTGTATTTGAAGTGTACCCGTAGATACTCTATAGGTCGCTTCTCATTGTGCTTCAACTGCAATAAACCTGGCCCAGGTGTCTTTGTTGCTCAGCGAATCCGTGGTTGTGTTGATTCATTTGATCGTGAGTGCCGTCTCGATTACCTGCACAGAGCATGGACAGCACCTACACGGGGACGCACGCAGCCTACGCTGACAACTAACAATGCACAACACCCACTTCTCTAAAATGGGGGTAATAACACTCTGCTGTACAGGGCTGGTGTGCAGATAACAATCCATTTAAGATTGTGAGGAATTCAAACATCAGCTTTTCTAATTGGCATGTGGGCTAATGGAGCAGTCTATTTCCATGGTGCAAAGGAGGGGTGGAGAAATGCCCGTTGCTCTGTGTGGTGCAGGATACACAGCCATAGAAGGAGTAATTTAGTCTTCCTTTACTGCATGGGAGGAGGTTCAGATCCAGTCATAGATCTGCAGCTGACGTAAATTAGCCTTGCTCCATTGACGTCAGCATTGGCATGTGGATTTACACCAGGTGAGGATCTGGTCCATTGACTCAAAAGGAAGAAGGCTGATGAACACCAGTGGGGGATCTGGACTACATGGAGCTATACCCCTTTCAATCCATTGGGACCTGACTTCAATGGAGTTACGCTGATTTACATACACTGGTCACCTGGTCCTACCTATTACAGACTCTATAAGACTTGATGAGAGAACAAGACCACTTCAGAGGCGTGCTCAGGAAGCATCTCTATTTTATCTCCTGGCCTCACCCCCGACAGCTGAGTTGGTGTGGTGAGATGAATACATCTGCACATGGCACAAATCACTATCTGCTCTAGACAGCTAGTGTTAGTGCACGAGCTCCAGCAAAACTAGCATGAGTGTGTTTACCTAGGCTGGGACACATGCTTCCAGGTGCAGTGTAAACAGAGGCAGAAGCCCATTTTCTATTACTGCCAACTGGATATCCCCACCTTACAAATTCAACGTCATACCCAGTCGTGGTAAACATGAATCCCACAGGGTGGGTCCTTAACCCTGTTCAGTGTCTGAGTCACAGAAGATTTGAGTTTCCGAGAGCTACCAACTAGTGGAGTTACTTGTTTAGCTCAAGTAGTGGGGAATCACTCCTTTAAAATGGTGTTTTTAATGACGTTCAAGGATATTGGAATCATAGAATGCTAGAAGATGAGGGTTGGAAGGGACCTCAGAGGGTCATCTAGTCCTACCCCCTGCTCAAAACAGGACCAACCCCAACTAAATCATCCCAGCCAGGGCTTTGTCAAGCCGGGACTTAAAAGCCTCTAAT
>NW_027132694.1:0-1099 GCF_026122565.2 Emydura macquarii macquarii | reverse complement strand
TGTGGACATGCCCCTGGAACCGGGGAGCAGCATCCAGGTCTGGCTCCCTCTCTGGGTCCTCCTCAGAGGGGGACAACCCCTCCCAGCCCCCTCTCACGGGGAGCAGTCTGGTGCCCTTCTCAGGGCAAGTAGTCTATGGCCAGGCCCTCAGGCAGGGCTGGCAAAGCAAATAGTCTACGGCCAGGTGAACAAGCCGCTCTCTGAAGCGGTATGGCGGGGAAGGCTTTCTCAAGGAGGCTAGGGAAGGAGGGAGGGGGACACAGGCCCACCCGTCTCCACTGCGTCCCAGCCCAGGTCCCTGGCAGTGGCAACGGCATTTGCCATGGGGTCGGCGGGGCTCCGGCCGCAACATGCCGCCTGGGTTGCCCCTGACTCAGCCACGCACTTGCAGCTATCCCTGGGCTTCTTCCTCCCCGGGACCCCTGGTACCTGCCTCCTCTGGGTCATCAGAGAGTGGTAGGCCCACTAGGCCCTCTTCATCCACTGGCGGCAGCTCGGGCAGCTCCATGGGCTCATCTCCCAAGGGCAGCTCCTCCAGGTCCTGGGGCCCCCAGGCCTCGGGCAGGGCCGGTAAGTTCTCAGGGTCCCAGGCTCTGTACTGCCCCGGCAGGTCCGCTTCCGGCTCCCAGACCACGGGTTTCTCAGGGGAGTTCTCCTCAGGCTCGTAGTCAGCGGGGGGCCCCAATGGGCCTTCCTCCGGCTCCCAGGCTGTGGGGTCCTCTGGTGGGCCCTCCTCCAACTCCCAGGCCATGGGATACTGGGGGGAGGCCTCCACAGATCCCCAGGCCAGGGTTAAGGCCTGCCGCTCCCTTTCAGTGCAGCTCCCCAGCCCAGCCTTAGGTAGGAGCTCAGGAAGAGACGCATCCTTCCCCTTCAGCTGTCTCCCTCTGACTGAGTTCACCGGCCTGGCTCTTAAAGGCCTAGCTCCGCCTCCTTGCTTCCGGTCAGGTGGGGCCACTGGGGCCTTTAAAGGCCTAGACCCGCCCACCTGCTTCCGGTCAGGGCTTCCCCTGGGGGAGGGCTCTATCAGCCAGGGTGGGTCTGGCTCCCTCTCTGGGTCCTCCTCAGAGGGGGACCACCCCTCCCTGCTACATGTGTA
>NW_027132693.1:0-1123 GCF_026122565.2 Emydura macquarii macquarii | reverse complement strand
AAAGTGCCGCGGAACCCTCGTTGTTTTTGCCATATAGGCTTTGGTACTAAAAGATCAAAGTGTAGAAGCATCTACATTGTTTTCGGCAACGAGGGTTCCGCGGCACTCTTTAGACTAAAGTCTTTAGAGTGCCGCGGAACCCTCGTTGTTTTTGCCATATCGGCTTTGATAACAAATGCTCAAAGTGTAGAAGCATCTACATTGTTTTCGGCAACGAATAAAGTGCCGCGGAACTCCTCCTTTGCCATATCGGCTTTGATAACAAATGCTCAAAGTGTAGAAGCATTTCCACGGTACTCTAAAGACTAAAGTGCCGTAGAACCCTCGTTGTTTTTGCCATATTGGCTTTGATAACAAAAGCTCAAAGTGTAGAAGCATCTACATTGTTCTTTATAACGTAGGTTCTGCGGCACACTAAAGTGCCGCGGAACCCTGGTTGTTTAGGCATATCGGCTTTGATAGCAAAAGCTCAAAGCGTAGAAGCATCTACATTGTCTCGGCAACGAGGGTTCCGAGGCACTCTGAAGACTGAAGTCTTTAGAGTTCTGCGGAACCCTAATTGTTTTTGCCATATTGGCTTTGATAACAAAAGCTCAAAGTGTAGATGCATCTACATTGTTCTTGGCAATGAGGGTTCCGCGGCACCTAAAGGCTAAAGTGCCACGGAACCCTCGTTGTTTTTGCCATATTGGCTTTGATAACAAAAGCTCAAAGTGTAGAAGCATGTACATTGTTTTCCACGAGGGTTCCGCGTCACTCTAAAGACTAAAGTGCCGCGGAACCCTCGTTGTTTTTGCCATATTGGCTTTGATAACAAAAGCTCAAAGTGTAGAAGCATCTACATTGTTCTCGGCAACGAGGGTTCCGCGACACTCTATAGACTAAAGTGCCGCGGAACCCTCTTTGTTTTTGCCGTATTGGCTTTGATAAAAAAAGCTCAAAGTGTAGAAGCATCTACATTGTTTTCGTCAACGAGGGTTCCGCGACACTATAAAGACTAAAGTGCCGCGGAACCCTCGATGTTTTTGCCATATTGGCTTTGATAACAAAAGCTCAAAGTGTAGAAGCATGTACACAGTTTTCGGCAACGAGGGTTCCGCGGCACTCTAAAGACTGAAGTGCC
>NW_027132692.1:0-1108 GCF_026122565.2 Emydura macquarii macquarii | reverse complement strand
ATTCTATGGACAAATTGGCTGAAAGATTTCCAATGTAATAATTTTCCATCAGAAAATGATAATGAAATAAAACAATACGACAATGTGTCAATTTTGTCATATTTTTGACAGAAAATTATCAAAATGTATAATGTAATATAATATAATATAAAGTTGAAATGATAAAGTCAGAATAAAGGGCTTCAAAATTAAAAAATAAAATACATTGACCTGACTAAAATAAAGTATCTGGGTAAGGTTGATTCAGTGCAAGTATTTCCAAAATGAGAGGCTTTTTTGAATGTTAGTTTCATGAGAAATTTCAGAATTATGAGTTTGGAATAGAAATTCCTAGATTTGACCAGCTCTGCTATCAACTTTACAAACTACGAAGTCTACAACTATAACTCTACAAACAGATCCATTCTCCATTTCAAATTTAACAAGCCAAGTCAACAATATTTAGCGTTCTGTACATTTAGCTGGAACCAGATCAAAAACATTCTGCTGGATGAGTGAGTCACAATACATATGTACTCCTGGCCTCCTTCTTGGTTATTCACAGTACAAATAGTAATAGCACTAGTAATAGTAGCATACAGAGGCCCAATCAGCAATCAGTTCCCTATTGTGCTGGATGTTTGACACACAAATGGTAAAGAGGCAGCACCTGCCCTAGACAACCTCTGGGCAGGACACAACAGTTGGACAAAAAATAAAAGTTTCAGGATCAATGGGTAAACAGCAGAAGAGGTCCCCATGTCCCTCACCCTTTTCCTTTGCAGCCCCTCCCAAATACACCAGGCACCAGCTAACAGACAATAGCTGTAAACATTGTATAAAACATCATACTAAATAGAAAACATGTAAAAATATTCCCAGTTTGTCCAATCCCTCCTATTCTTTTCTTCCAGCTCCCAGGTGGACCCATGCCTACATGGCTCCACCATGCCCCTTATCCAGATCAACAACTCCATTAATTCCACTTCTTTCCTGTCCCCATTTATTCCCTTCTTTCACTGGCATCTTTGCAACTTCTCCCAGGCTGCAAGGTGGCCATTTTCAAAGCTGTTGGACTGTTTGGGCACCCCATGTCCATTACATTTCACTGGAAATGATACCTAAATCC
>NW_027132691.1:0-1118 GCF_026122565.2 Emydura macquarii macquarii | reverse complement strand
GCTCTAACCACTGGGTTATGGGACATTCTGTGTGGGGCTCCCTCACTTTCTTTCATATCAGTTGTTAAACTGTGTGACCGTTGGGCTCTAGGGCAGCCTTGCTGAGATAGCTTAGACAGGACAAAACTGCAGAGAATGGGGCAGGCAAAGCCCTAAATATTGGTGGTTTTTCTTCCATGAGATATTCCAAGCAAGCAACAACATGCTTCTGGTCACCTCACTGGTTATTGAGAAGACAAAAATACAGTTTCTTTAAAAGCCATCCAACTCTCTGGCTAGCACCCAGATAGCCAAGTCAAATACGATAGGGATTACTGAAAACCTTTGTCCATCATATGTAAAGACGTTCTACTCATCCCAAAGGATTGGACACATTACCCACCAGGTGAATGAATAGTTCAGATCTTACCCAAATACATGCTCAAAGCCAATACTTGTTAACTAAGCTAATATTTATTTAGTTAGAAAGAAGAGAATATTGGTTAAAAGATCATTGTACAGACAGATGAGAATAAAATTCATAGGTCAGTTTCAAAGTAGAGATGATAACTGAGTTGCAAAATTCTTAATTTGCAAAACATCTCTGGGAAATTACCCAAACAGTTTGGGGTCATCAGTCCTTGTTTTAAACCTTCCGTGTTAGAAATCCAGTCCAGAGAAGTGAAGACTAAGTAGTCCATGTGCAGAGTCTGTATAATTCCTCCATAAGAAATGGCAGGGTGAGCCAGTCTCATGACCAGGGCCTGAGACTGGTGGCCTGAACCTCTGACAAAATCCAAGCAGCCTTAAAATAAAAAGGATTGGGTCTGAGGCTTCTTTTATAGACCCTTGCAGGCTTATGAGATCTTCCTGACAGCAGATATCACAGCAGGTAATCCCTGGGTGCATAACAGGTGATTACTTGTGGCTTTCAAGTTACAGCTCCTATTGTTTATGTACAGCGGTAGCTAGTTATATTAGCATAAGGCAATCAGCAATTTACAACCATTCACAGGTGTTCACTACTTAAACTTCAAAGAGAAATAAAAACAATAGTATTGTTACATTCAAGTTCCATCTAAACGTCACATCTTCCTTTGATTTTTGATTAACAGAATATAGTGACAGACAGGAACTAT
>NW_027132690.1:0-113186 GCF_026122565.2 Emydura macquarii macquarii | reverse complement strand
GTTTACATATTTTTGTATAAGCAGCATTAATTTAGATGCAGCACCTAATGAGGGAACAATGCCACAGAAAAGGACTCTTCTCCTTTCAGACCTGTCTCCATTCCCCCAAAGTCCTGTAGACTCTGATCCCTATGGTTCTCTCTCAGAGTCTTCTGCATTGTCTTGTAGGGAGAACTGTATAGGTTTGTTCCCAGCCATAATCCAATGATTTGGTCCCCCTGTGTTCAGAGAAGTGGGAGGGATAGTTCAGCCCTGAGGGATAGTTCAGCCCATTCCATTCCATTGGTTCAGCCCCTAAAACAGAAAAATGCCACTGTGTATATGCCTTTAAATGTAAAAGGATGACAGTATTTCTTCCCACAGGCTATTATGATTAATTATTATTATTATTATTATAGTGCTCCAGTTAAAAATCAGGATCCCATTGCGATGGGCATTGTACAGACACATTTTGCAAACACAGCCTCTGCTGTCAAAAGCTTAGTCCCAGATCCTCAAAGGTATTTAGGCTCCAACTTCTTGGAAGTTACAGTCTGATTACAGTCTAATTTTATGACAAGTGCAATAGTGTATGAAACAGACATGGGGAGGGGAGGCTGAGCTAACAGTAAAATGAGCATGTTTTGCATAATAAGCAGTAATCCAAGCTCAATCCTAGCTCTGCCAGGTTACATTCCAAAAAAGGAATAAGTGGTGTGATATAATATATAGTACTTCTTCACACAATGCACAGTCAATCTGTGGAACTTGTTGCCAGGGGGGTTGTAAAGGCCAAAAGTATTACTGGGTTCAAAAAGTAGTAGATAAGTCAATGGCTATTAGCTAATATGGTCAGGGACACAACACCATGCTCTCGATGTCCCTAAACCTCTGACTGCTAGAAGCTGGGACTGGATGACGGGGAATGAATCATTTGATAAATTACCCTGTTACATTCACTCTGAAGAATCTGGCATTGGCTACTGTTGAAAGACAGGATAACGGGCTAGATGGACCATTGGACTGACCCAGTATGGCCATTCTTATGTTCCTAAAAGACATACACTGATTAAACCATTGTATAACAAGAGGTGAAAAATAAGATGGTGATTTATTTCTTCTGAATAGGACTTTCTTATCAGCATTCAGCCACTGTAGTCTAGCTTCTCTTCATGATGGGTATCAGAATGCAAAAGGTCTAGCTGATAAAATTCTTTAATGATCAGAAGGCAACTTTGGGGATTTTAAGCATATCAGATATTGGAGGCTGAAAGAACTGTGACTTTCTGTGTAGCAGCAAAGCCTTATCTTTTCCACAACATTGAAAAAAGTGAGCAAAATGTGTGACAGAGTAACTGTTTATTGGCTTTGTAAATCTGGATTTAAACTGTGTATGGAATAGAGAGGCAGGGGGATGAGACCCATTGTGGTTAAATCCTCAACGGCTTTGTCTATACTGGGGCTTTTTCTTGGGTAAAAGTTTCCTTCCATAGTTAGCACTGCTGCAGCTGCACTGGTGGCAATAATCAGGAGAGCGAGAGAGTAGGTAAGGCTCCTGTGAGTGTCGGCATTTTTATCTCTGTCGTATTAAATCTGCTGTAAGCAGGTTTAGAGGACAAAGTGCTGAAAATGCCAGCACACCTGGGAGTCCTGTCTACACTAGGGCTCTCAACATTGCTAATGCTGGTAGAACTGCATTGCTGTTAGACACAGACAGTGAATGGTTTGTTTCCACAGATAGCTGACAAGAATTATTTCCCCCCAAACAAATAATTGACTATCATGACCTGAAGCTTCTGTCCCACTCCTAGTTGTTTCTGAGGGGAGTCCTCCATAACTCTTTTGCAGGCTCTTCCAAATCACCGCGCAACCGATCTTTAAACAGTGTTTGGACCAAATTCCACTGATGCAGAAGTTTTATCTTTGCTCTCCAGATCTGCATGTCTGGTCTATAGAGCGTCTCAGCCTTTCTCAGTCGCCTCCACTTGTTCTCAAGTTTCCATTAATTTGCTGATGGCATTGGCCAAATTACCTTCTTGGTTAGGAATGTTAATTTATTCATTTTTTAAGTCCTTAAAGAAAGCATGAAACAGAGCAGTAATAGACTCTTGTGCTGTCTGTGAGTGATAGCATGAATCCTCTGAGATGGAAGATCTGGAGCAGCAGTAGCTTTACCAGAAGAGACATCACTAATGTGGGAGGGGTTTTTTTTACCTGGTGCTCTTTCTCAGGTGTTTACCTCTGCTGTTCTATGTGGCTTTTAGCAGCCTGAATCAACTGTTGTGTTGTGGATGATGCTTTAGTTAGACAGAAGTAAAGTGATTGAAATGGTTTCTCAACACAACTTAAGTTTCTTGCATCAAATGGCTTATTTGGCCCTTCTTACACGTTACTTTCAAGAAGGGGTGCTTTATTTTGAAGTTCCAAACTTCTAATTATTGACAGCAACCTTACTTTAAGAGTACTGTACTGGCATCAAGCCAATGGATCAGCCAGAGACATACATATTAGATATATTTGTAATATCCAGTCTCTTAATCCCTTCAGGTGCTAAAAACACATATCAGCGCCATTTTCATTTTCAGTTAAAATGTCTTAAGTTCTATCCATATTACAGCCAAACCATTTAATTAAAACCCTGCTCTATTTGTAATGTTCAGACATGGTTCTTTAATGCACTTGTAAAATAGTTGAAAATAAATGTGCTTTAAATGCAAACTGCTAGCTACTTTTCAACTACGTTCCTTTTCTTAGAAGGGTGTAAATATTGTGGCTGGGAATAGTCCCTATGGCTTGATCAAAAGTCCACTGAAGTCTACGGAAAGACTGTGATAGCCTTCAGATGATTTAGGATCAGGCCTTTACAGATTTGCTATGTGTGGTCGGAGTCTTGATTTAAGAGTGGGCATCCTACTTGGCTATTAACTGCAGGTGCCCATTGATGGGTAGGTAGAGTGTAAAACTAGACTGATTATATTAGATATACAGAACTTTCTGCTGAGTAGTTTCTGTTTTAGTGTAGCTGCTTAATATACTTTTAATGAGAAAATAATCTAACAGACTGGATTTAGGTATGTAACTGTGAACAAATGGATGAATAACCATGAGAAATCCCCACAAAACTGGGAAAATTCCATTTAAATTTCACTTAAAAAAGCCAGGACTTTTTTAGTTAGCTCTGAGCATATGACCCTCTCTCAGCCAGGGGCTACTAGCTAATATATTTTACTGATAAAACCACACCACTTAATTCAAATCACACACTAATCTCATTTTGTGTATTAATTATATTTAACTAAAGTGAAAGTAAACAAATGCTCATAAAATAAGAAGAATTAACAAAGTAGCCATAACAATAACATATATCATGATGTAACCCTGCCTCTCATATCCACATACTCCATCCTTTGTTTATTGTGATCCCTCACTGTGTTAGATATTACTGAGACTATAAGATCCTTGAGATGAATCTTGTCAAATTTTTTTGTCTTTGAAACATTATGGGTCTGATCCAAAGTCCACTGAAATCATTGTAAACATTTCTACTGACTGCAAGGGGCTTTGGATCAGACCCTTGGGTCTGTATTAATAATAATAATTAATAATAATCAGATATTGAAACTATGTTCATATATCAAATAATATGTCTGTGGTATGAGCCTTTTTCTATCATTTGACCTTTGCTGGATGGAAATATATAGCAGACCACTTTTGGTCTATGCACCAATCACCTTGAGATTACATATTGTAATTCTTCACTAGTTGTATTGTCAGAGAAATTGTTTCTGGCTGCAGCATGTCTAAAATGCTGCAGCAAGCATGTGTACCGATTCCTAATGGTTATAGTGCATCACTACTGTTCTCCGGCCTACACACTAGCTTCCTGTCAGGTTTCACATTGATTTTAAAATTTTATCATTGACTTTAAAGCACTTGAACGCTGGTACCTTCCCACATCATTGATGTGCATGATTTTTAAATTCCTTTATAGGCTTTGGCGGGGATTTTCAACGGGGGCACCATTTCAGATTTTGGTAAGAGGGGCGCAACTTTAACCGTGATTCTAGGGACGGCTTGGGCATCTGAAAACTCTAGTGTTCTTTGCAGATAATAATTTAGAAATAATCTGACAGGAGCATTGTATCTAATTCCTATATTAAGAAAGAAAATTAAATAAATATTAGACCCACTCACCTCTAATACTAACATGTTCTGACATCTTGTGTCAAGTCACTTAAGGGACACTGGTTAGGTTTCAAATTTTAATGTATATTTTTACTTTGTTAGAAACTCTTGAATACAACAATTGAAACAATTGTAACAAAATTAAGATTACTTTCACTCATTTAGGCTACTTACTTTTTGCAGTTTACCAAAACTGAAATAGATCATTTAACTTTTGGAGCCATCCTACTAGGGCAGGCCCCATGAGTTTATACTGAACCTGCCTGGGGCTCTAGGGGTGTTATCATAGTGCAAATAATAGACTAGAAACTGACTTTCAAAAGGAATGGAACTGACACTTTCATGTTACTTTCACAATATTGCCAATCCCAACTGTTCAAAAATCATTAGTCAGACACACCAAAAATCATGAGATTATTTAAAAATAATAGATTTGATGTTCTTTTTATTTCCCTTCTGCTTTTTGAGCCTTTAGGGTGAAGTGGGGTCATATTTTGAAACCTTCTCCACAGCCACAGGGGCTAGAAACTTATTTTTCCATTAAGAATGAAGGCTGAAATAATCACATATCCACTTGACCTCAGAAGCTGGGGCTTTAAGGAAAGTAATAATTATCATGATACTCATGACAAAATCATGAGTTGGCAACACTGCAAGTTTCACTTCTGTTTAAAGGCTAGTTACTTTCCAGCAGGCTCCTAAACACAACACTACTGTGACTGAGTTGCAGTTCTCACAGGAGAATATTGAAAACCAAACAAATTCCACATTTTAAAGTTGAGAAAAAAGTGGAGTTTTCTGAGGTATTTCAGGGCCATTGCAGGGAGGAAAGAAAAATAACCAGGCACAGGAACTCTTGTCAGGTCTTCCTCTTGGAAAAAAAATTGGATGGTCAAATCTTCCAATCCTTAATAAGGTATCTATTGCCATCAGCACCTCCGCTCATAGATATTAACATGTGCTCAATAACTATACACTTCATACTTAAATATCTGAGCCATCTTATCCAGAGCTACACATCTTGTATGCATTGGTTCAGGGACTACATTTTCTGACATATTCCGAATAGTGCTGAGCACACAGATGGTGCCTAGTGAATAACGCAAATCATGACAATAATTGTCAACTTTATGGTCTCTATGGATGCAATTTCTGTTCTTTGTTCTGAAATTGTCCTGAATACAGCTGAAACCCTAAGAATTTGAGGCATAAACACAGCTGATACTGATACGACACTTTCTCATTCCTTCCTTTTCTCAAACTCAGAACAAAAAATGACAAAACAAAGTGGCTTTCAGTTAAAATGTAAAATTGCACAGCAGCCATTGCTTCATAACCCACCATGGGGCAGAACTTATCATCCCTTGGTGGTTACGTGATCTCCTCTCATCTAACTCTCATTTTCTCTCTTTCTTTCTTCATTCTTCCTAATCCCTGTGCTGCTTTTTATGCTGTCAACCATGACATACTTTCCAATTGCCTGGGACCATTTGCTGGAGTCTCAGAGAACTGGTCGTCTTGGTTTTGCTCCCATCTCTCGAAGTCCTCTTTTTTTGAAGCAGGCAGCAGAGAGATAGGCTGGCCCACTGGATAGGGCACGAGCCCTGAGAGACCAGGGTTCTACTCCCCCATGATCTCACTGTGTGACCTCTGGCCGGTACCTTAGGGACAAAGTTTCAAAGATTTTTAGGCACCCAAAGATGCAGCTAGGCATCTAGTGGGGTTTACAAAGCACCTAATCTTTTAAGCACTTTTGAAAATCCCACTAGGTGTCTAAATATCTTTGAAAAACTGGCCCTTAGTCTCTCTATGCCTCCTCGCCCCATCTATGCAATGGAGATAACAGCACTGCTCTACCTCAAAGAGGGGCTGTGAGGAGAAATGGGTTAATCATTAGACATTGTGAGGTGCTCAGATACTATGATGCTGGGGTGATATTACTTATAAGTTAACACTTATACCACTGTTATCCCTCCCCTTGGTTTTGGCCCCTTCTTTTCACCTATCCCACTCACATTTCCCTCTTTTCTAAATGTAACGTTGGCTCAGAGGGCTTGGCTATATTTCTTCTGAGTCCCCTGCATTCTCTCTTCAACAATCACTAGCCCTTTCTTAATCATCCTGCTTCTGTTTGTTAGCAAAATACTGACTTCCTGTGCCAGAGGCACAAGCTGGGAGCAGCACCTCTCCTCTGCAAAACTCAGATTCATTTCACACTCAGGTGCGCTAGGACCTGCGATACAATCAGTACAAAACTCGGGGGAGCCCACCCTCCCCAAATGGGATCCCTCATTTTCAAAAGGATTTATGTACTGAGATCCAGTTGAATTTAGGTGCCTTTCAAAATTCTAGTCTTCAAAATTGTCATCTTTATCAACAGGCTAAATGTGAATCTGAAGTTTATACCCTTTCAGACTTTTCACAAGGGGCATTCATTCTGCATCCTATTTTTTAAACCCCATGAAGTTGGGAGATTATTTTAACATTGGTGTAGGGGCTGTAGTTCATGCTTTCACTTTGCTGATGTCTATGTTAGACATAGTGTAAATATAAAGAAGTATGGGTTGGATGAATGGACTGTAAAATGGATAGAGCTGCTAGATCATGAGGCTCAACGGGTAGTGATTAATGGCTCAATGTCTACCTGGCACCCAGTAACAAGTGGAGTGCCCCAGGGGTCGGTTTTGTACAAAATCTTCATTAATGATCAAGAGGATGGGGTAGATTGCACCCTCAGCAAGTTTGCAGATGACACTAAACTAGGGGGAGTGGTAGATACCTTGGAAGGTAGGGATAGGATACAGAGTGACCTAGACAAACTGGAGGATTGGGCCAAAAGAAATCTGATGAGGTTCAACAAGGACAAGTGTAGAGTCCTGCACTTAGGATGGAAGAATCTCATACACATCTGGGGACCGACTGGTTAGGCAGCAGTTCTGCAGAAAAGGACCTGTGGGTTACAGTGGATAAGAAGCTGGATATGAGTCAGCAGTGTGTCCTGGTTGCCAAGAAGGCTAATAGGATATTGGCTGCATTAGTAGGAGCATTGCCAGCAGATCGTGGGAAGTGATTATTCCCCTCTATTCGGCATTGCTGAGGCCGCATTTGGAGTATTGTGTCCAGTTCTTGGCCCCCCACTATAAAAAGGGTGTGGAGAAGTTGGAGAGAGTCCAGCGGAGGGCAACAAAAATGATTAGGGGGCTGAAGCACATGACTTACGAGGAGAGGCTGAGGGAACTAGGCTTGTTTAGTCTGCAAAAGAGAAGAATGAGGGGGGATTTGATAGCAGCCTTTACCTACCTGAAAGGGGGTTCCAGAGAGGATAGAGCTAGGCTGTTCTCAATGGTAGTAGATGGCAGAACAAGGAACAATGGTCTCAAGATGCAGTGGGGGAGGTCTAGGTTGGATATTAGGAAAACGTTTTTCACTAGAAGGATGGTGAAGTTCTGGATTGGGTTACCTAGGGAAGTGTTGGAATCTCCATCTTTAAAGGTTTTTAAGCTGCAGCTTGACAAAGGCTTGGCTGGGATGATTTAGCTGAGGTTAGTCCTGCTTTGAGCAGGAGGTTCGACTAGATGATCTTCTGAGGTCCCCTCCAACTCTAATATTCTATGATTCTATGACTTTGTAACTGGTTTTTAGTTAACTACACCTCTATATTTTGTATACTCATTTTGTGCCTCCGCCTGAAAACACTATAGAGAATTGTAATTATTAAAATGAGCAGTTCAACCAAAGCCAACTGGACTGCTAAACGTGATCATGTTTGTAGCACTGATCATGTTTATAAGCACTGGCTAATGTAAGACTTTTGCTTGTTACTTGGGTCCAGAGCATTTGTAAGGCTCCCAACTTATCTACAATTTTTTCTGAGATTGGTCCTTTTACATTCTTTGAATGACACAAAGACTAAGTTTCAGACTTCACACACTTTCTTTGTGTCCTTTTCCTTAGTCTTCTTTTTGCTTGTGTCTTTTCTACTGTTTTGAAGAAAGAGGACTTACAGCAAGATCTTTCTTTTTTTCCTCTCACAGCTGCATTCACTCTTCTTCCTCCTTGTATTTGGTTCAATAATCTTTCTCATTCACCTATATGGATTTTTGGTTCACCTCCATCTTCCCAGACCAGTGCTGGCCTTGTCATAGCTCTTCTACCCCTCAACAGTTTTCAACACTGAAATTTTCACATGGCAGTGCAGCTTCTGTAAGGCGACAGTAGTTACAAGGTACATAATGGATGCTGTACTTTCAGCTGGTTCCATCTGTAAAGTCTCCCATCTGTTGCTGCTTATTTTAATTGAAAACTCTGAAAAAAATTAAGAATATTTTTCCTCAAAATAATATTGCTGATCCAACAGTTATGAATAATGAATTAACAGAAGAGGTATTTTAAATATAATCATATGCAGAAGGGTAATATAATCTTTGGCTAATATCAAGCTCTCCTTTAGTCAATAGAGTCAAGGGACCAAAGGCATGAAGATGAGAAAATGGACACAGAGCCTTAATCCCATGGGCGAGAAGGACTGACTACCCCATGACATGCTTCAAATCTCTCCCTGCATGGTGGAAACCCTTTTGTATGGACATTCTTTGCCTGGAGCTTCATCCATTGGCTGCCTGTAGGGGCATATTATGAATTGTCAAAGAAGTGGAGCAGTTAATGCTGCAGAGAATTAATGCTCCTCTATTTCTGTGTTTTGCCCCTTTCCTCTGAAAGCAGATTGCAAATACAGCAGAGCAAACAAGTGGCAAAATGCTTCTCTTTTAGCCATGCTGCCAGTAGGGAAGGGCAGGCTGGAGACAACTCTTTTTGAAAAAGCTTTGAGAGCAGCAAGGATGGCACTGGATTTCTCTGAAGATCTGCAGAGTTTCTAGGATGTGTTTTCTGCCATGTCCTCTCTGAGTGGAGAACAGAACAGACACCTGTGCAGTAACAGTTGCAAATTCCTTGAGTACATTTCCCATCCCAAATATCCTTAGGAAGGGAACCTTTAATAATCATCAATAACTATCAGATATTTCTAAAACCAACATTCTCAACACTGAACACCTAAAGTTAGGCATCTAATTCCATATTTTGGTATCTAAATAGGTGGCCTGATCTTCTTTATTGGGCCTAGTTGAACCCACTTACTGCCTCTCAGAAGCAGTGGGCTCCAAATAACTTTTTTAAAAAACAGATAATGTTATTTCATTTAGGCACTCTAGCACTACATTATTAGATCATTTTTTATCAGTACAGTTAATTTTAAACAGTTCTTAGTATGAAAAGGAAATTTTTATATGGAGGGCTGGAGGGTATATTTTGAAAGAGTCTCGTTTCACTTCACTCACAGAATGATGGTACAGATTCAGGTAAAGATTCTGCTCTCTTTAATAGTTCATACTATGTTCCAAGTTACTGAGGTTTTGTAGTTATAAACATAAGTGAAAAAGGCTAAGAAAAAATTTGTGTCATTGTGAAGTATGCAGTATGTAGTTTACTTTGTGAAAAACAACTCTGTTTTTTCTTCCCCCTCCAAAATATAGTTGACAGGTTATTTATAAAAACACATCTTAGGCGAGTAATTCAAACCTCAAATCTTTATATTCCTTTATGTGTCATTTTCCCCCCCTAAAGGCTGTTATCAAAATAATCTAAATCACTTTCTTTATATTAATCAAAGAATTACAGCACTTAAATTTGTAGTTGTCACTCACACAGTGTGCGCCTAAAGCATTCTGGAATTGTTTTGTGTGGTCTTTTCAATCATTGTGGGTTTTTTTCTTGAGACATTGTCAACATGCACAAAAAATGGGATCACAATTGTAATGAATTTTATTCCTTTGGGACTTCTAAGGTAAGTTGTAATCTGATCTCCAAGGGATTTAACAAAAATAGTCATTGTTTCAGATACTTTAACATTCAGTAGAGTCAACAACTGTTCAGTGTTAGGACATTTTTCCAGCATATTGAAAAATAACAAAAACAAGAATGGTCCAATGGGTTAAGAAAAAAACAAATGAAATCTATAATAGAAGCATCTTCACAATCAAAATTCAGATGAGTTTTATATAGCACGTCATCCTTCTCTTCTGTATTTTATGTAACACAGCAAAAATATTAACATTTAATTTCTATTATTATTCATCATTATTATTTTATTAGGAACATTTGATTACTTTATTTAATTGTTAATAATTAAATAGCTAGTTTTGAGGATATAGCCAATTAATAGAGAGTAACTACACCAGGAGACCCTATTTAATTTGGGAGAGCAAAGCTTTGCTGTGTATAACATACCTGAAGCTCCTGAGATAATAATTTATGCCTGTTATGGCTTTTAAACATCTGTGAAGAAGGCTGAATTGCACACTGATAGACACAACAGAACAGACTGGGCAAAGGGTAGACAGGAAGCTCATTTAATGGGCAATCTCATTAATTAACTTAGTATTGTTGAAATCTTTCAGTCATTTAAAAAAAATCTGAATCTGTTTCATTCAGGAATCTCCTGAGTAACAGCAGAAATGATGGGCCAAGTTCTGCTGTCAGTTACACCAATGTGAATTGTGCAAGAGCTAGCAGAATTTGTCCCATTGTTTTTTAACACAAATTCTGGGGTAGAAATAGAACTTTCAAATGTTTCTGTGTGTGCTCTGGGGAATTAGATTGAAAAACACACAAAATAGGATTTAATAAACAGATTACAATTTCCAGAGTTTTAATTCTGATCTCTCTTGCAACAGTCTAACACAATTGTTAGTTTTACATACCTTACCATATTTACAGTAGTTAAGTTAGTCTATGGCTCATAATTAATATATTTAGCACTTAGAAAGTGATTTATATTTTCCAAGAGTTGAGCAACTATTTATTAATGAAAGTTGGTTACTATTTATATGGCCAAGCACATACAGATCATTTATCTGTGATGTAGATTGTCTTCAAATTGAATGGTATTCTAGTTTACCTGCAGACAACTAACCAATAAATTCATCAATAGCAGAAAAACCTGAAGAGGGAATTATACTTGATTTTGGACAAGTACATTGCAAAGAGTGGAAATGTAAACGAAGGAAATAAACATGTACCTTTTTCTTCATTTTATTCAGAGGGTAGCCCACACTCTTATGTAATTTCTTCCACTCCTTTGCCAGCCCTGTAAGGAGTGGATGTTGTTGCTTGATGCCAATTTTTTTAAAATTAACATGACAGTGACCAAAAATTTCATCCAGGACAGGAAAAGAGTCAGAACAAGAAAGAAAGAGTAAATTTCCTCTGGTTACTTTCCATACATTTATAATAAAATTTACAGAAGTCTTGCAGGATTTATTTAATCTCTGGTTTTCAAGATGTTGATTGGCAAAGTGATGGAATGAGAGATTAGCACAACAGAAAATAATTTCCTAGATGACCGGAATATGTGTGCTTTGCCTGAGGATCATTTAGATTTGAATTAACAACCTACTAGGTTTGTGGATCCCCAAATCACAAATGAATTGTGAAGAGTTGCTTGCAAGTTTTTCTCAAGCAAGACAACAAAGCAAAGGTAGGAGGAAGAGATCTGTTCATGGGATAACTTGCACTTCAACTGAACTAAGGACACGCATTCAAACTGATGATTGAGCCTGTTATTTCAGAATGTCCGCCCACTGCTCTTTATCCAATTTGATGTTGAAGTCCCATTACCATGTTATGTCGCTAAAACATGAGTATTGTACGGTATCCAGTGATATCATAGGGGGCATCCAAGTCTTTTGTTATCTTGAAATGTGAAGTTAATGAAACATTGTCTGAGAACTGAAACAGAAAGTGCTTCTTAGTATCAGTATCACTTAGCCAAAAGCCTTCTCTGAATGAAATACAAGGACTTGTAAGAATCTAACATGATGCATAATTTGTAGAGTGTCTAATTCACCAATTCTAACCGATCCATGTAATATTAAAGTAAGACAGTTTGCAACTATCCTCATTATGAATCTATTATCAAGACTTTGGAGTTGTATCAGTTGAAAATGCTCAGATTCTTTATTATTTCTGAGAATGACTATGGTGATGGCTTCTTTGGTAATTTCAGGGAAGATTCCTTTAGGGAAAGAGCAGCTGAACATCTGCAACAGCATGGGCAAAGATTTTCTCTTAGGCCAGAGGCTCTGTCATTTTTGGAGACCATCAGAAACCTGAATTTTGTTCACTGAAATATTTTCATCCAGTTCCTTCTGTAAAGCTAACATTTTAAGCAGATATTTGGAAAAGAGGCAATAATATTTGCACTTTCAATAATACAGCTTCTTGTAAAAGAGTAGAAAAGCATATGTTATATTTCTTATCAATTGCTCTTTTTTCATTATTCTGTGTAGCAGAAGGTAAGAGGGTTTGAGATGAATAGTCCAGTAAAGGAAGCAAAATGTTGAGATGTTTTTCCAGATTGAAAGAGCTGACGATGAGGAACAATAGGGGCAAACTGTGCTGGATGGTAAAAATGAACTTCAACGTTAGTTGAGACTGCAGTTCTAGAGATTTATCTTGTAGCTTTTTTGCATTACCCCAAACTTGACTAGTCTTTCCAGTGTTTATTAATGTCAGACATACAGGGATACATCTTCTTATGTTTAATAGGGTGACAGAGAACTCAAGCCATATAGTCATGTTGATACTGCTCTTTAGCTCAGAAGGTTTATTTTGATGGGCTTACTACTTTTCTTTAGAGAGTGTAGGCCTATCTTGAATGTGATTGACACAAAATTCTTGATTACAGTTTTAACCCTAAAAACATGGCCCATTTAGTGTTTCAAAAATCCAGGATAAAACCCGTTTTAAAGAGAGTAGTAACAATCCCCTCTATTAATTCCATCCTCCAAAATATGGATAAGATTAACATTTGCCTAACACACCCGCATAAATAAAGGGGCATAAAATGCCCTCTGATGCCTCTGTGCAAGCTATTCAAATCACTAACTCAAGCATGATGTGGAGAATCTGCTAAGCTGCAGCTCGGCAGTCAGAGGGGCAATAGCAGATCCTAAACTCTTTCACTAGCATGCCAGCCAGCAGAATTTAGCAGGCCTGGGGAATGGGGAGGGAACGACAATAATCTCCTGCAAATCAAGGGCATTAGCAATTATTTCCCTTTTGTAGCTAGTAGAGACCTGGGGGAGTGACAGTTTCTTCCCTGGATTACCCTACTGTGTGCCACCCACATTCAGGAATATTGACAGTATAGCCTTAAATAAAAACAACTTGTCTGGTTATTGTTAAACACCATTGTGTGTCAGACTCACACAAAAATCAGACATTAATTATGACAACATTGGACACATGTTGTGTATCATAGGGCTCACAGCTGTACTTTTAGGATAATGCTCCTTGTGGTGGGGTTCCTGGGGTGCAACCTGGACTGTGGGACTGCTGAGCCCCCCAATGCACCAATCTGGGTTGCCTCTGACACTGTGATGCTGATATCAAGCTACAAACCTTTGAGAGGCTCTGCACTTACGCAGACATCCACAGGCTCGGACACACCGAGCTGAATTATATGAATGATTTCCCAGCCACTCATGAACCAACAATAAAGAGGCTCCATCCAGTTCTCCCCAGCTCCTCAGCCTTCATCCCAGACCTTTACCATCTTGCACTGGTCAGAAGCCTGACCAGTGTAAGTTCATTAAGTTGTTCTCCACTCCCTTAGCATAAAATGCACATGCTAGCCTTTGTAAACTGAGCTGAGATTTCCAAAGCATTTCAACCAAAAACATACTGTTTTAGGTAAAATATAAAACAGATTTTTTAACTACAGAAAGATAAATTTTAAGTGATTATAAGTAGCAGGCATAGAGATCAAACTTGGTTACTTAAGAAACAAAAGTAAAATTGCAGTCTAAGTTCTACAAACTGGGCAGCATTTGAATCAAGCAGTGTATCACCCTGACAGATGGTACAAACAGGTTATGGTTCCTCTGGACTCCCTTTTCCAACCCAGGACCACCCATCCCCAGTTCAAAGTCTTTGTCTTCCAGATGTCCCTCCAGGTGTTGAGATGGGGAGGGAGAGAGGCCAAGTGATGATGTCACTTCTTCTCTTTTATAATTTCTTCCAGCTTGCTGGAAAGATCCTAGTTGTGACATGGATGTTAGGCAGCCCCCATTGGACAGGCACTCTCCATTGCCTATGTGCTCTCTCTGAGACGTCCCAGAGATTTCTCAGTCATTGTGAGAATGGATTCCCTTTAATGGATCATCAGCACTGTTCGGGCAGTGATGGCTACTCCTTTGTTGTAATTGAAAGGCTGGCTGTGGGTGTTCCCAACCTCACAACATATTTCAGTAACACACACATAACAAAACTTTGTAACTTCACGTATAAAGATAGTACATACAATTCAACAGGATATTAATGTTCAGCAGATCAAGACTTTTCAAATGATATCTCACAAAACAAGCATTGTAGAAAACATATCATAATCATAACAATGATTAATATGGCAGGTCCAGAGTGATACTTTGAGGTACAGAGTGTCACACCCCTATATTAAGGCTCAAAAGAAGCACTTCAAAGAAATTAGTAAGTAACCTTCATGGTTCTCCACCATTCCTTCAACCCCAAAACAGAGTGCAGGGGATAGTTTTTATATAAGGAAATAATACATTCTTAATAACAGACAAAGAGATTCATAGACTGTAAGGCCAAAAGGGACCATTGTGATAATCTAGTCTGACTTCCTGTATAACAGGCATAGAATGTCCTGGAAATAAGTCCTAGAGCATATCTTTTAGAAAAACATCCAATTTTTATTTAAAAATTGTCAGTGATAGAGAATTAACTATGATATTGACAAATTGTTCCAGGTTAATTACTTTCACTGTTAAAAATTAACACTTTATTGCAAGTTTGAGTTTGTCTACCTTCAACATCCAGCCATTGGATCATGTTTAACGTTTCTCAGTTAGAATGAAGAACCCCTTATTAAATATTTGTTCTCCATGTAGGTACTTATAGACTGCAATCAAGTCACCTCTTAACATTCCCTTTGCTAAGCTAAATAGATTGAGCTTCTTGAATCTATCACTACAAGGCCTGTTTTCTAATCCTTTATTCATTCTTGTGACTCTTCTCTGAACCCTCTACAATTTATCAACTTCCTTCTTGAATTGTGGGCACCAGAAATGGACACAGTATTCCAGCAGCAGTTGCACCAGTGCCAAATACAGAAGTAAAATAACTTCAAATTCTACTCAAGTTTTTCCTGTTTATGCATTCCAGGATCGAATTAACTCTTTTGACCACAACATCACACTGGGAGCTTATGTTCAGCTGATTATCCACCATGACCCCCATGATGATGGTGGGTGATACAGATCCTGGCATAGAATCATAGAATCATAGACTATTAGAGTTGTAAGGGACCTCAGGAGGTCATCTAGTCCAACCCCCTGCTCAAAGCAGGACTAACCTCAGCTATATCATCTCAGCCAGCGCTTTGTCAAGCCTCAGCTTAAAAATCTCTAAAGATGGAGATTCCACCACCTCCCTAGGTAACCCATTCCAGTGCTTCACCACCCTCCTAGTAAAAAACGTTTTCCTAATGTCCAACCTAGACCTCCCCCACTGCAACTTGAGACCATTGCTCCTTGTTCTGTCATCAGCCACCACCGAGAACAGCCTAGCTCCAGCACACACACACACACACACACACACACACACACACAAACATCCCTGTTATATATAGCTCCAGTCTTTCAGGTATATAAACTCTGTTATCCAAACGAGGAGAGCAGGGTCCCCCGCACCATTCTTCTCTTCTGCAGACTAAACAAGCCTTTTAGTTCCCTCAGCCTCTCCTCATAAGTCCTGTGCTCCTTTGATTAAGCCCTTCTTTGCTAATCATTTCATTGGACTTGGACCCATCAAGACGAGCTGGCACTCTCTCCACACACATTCCATTCATACAGATAACTTTTTTCATCTAGTGGGGTTTGACACAAGATGGAGTACATAGGGTCAAAATGGGGTTTTTACACAAGATGGAGTACATAGGTCAAAATGGGGTTTTACATTCACAATATGGAGTATGACTGAGAGAAGTTCAAATGTTACATGATATCAATAATAACCATATAGA
This sequence comes from Emydura macquarii macquarii, assembly GCF_026122565.2. Taxonomy (NCBI): domain Eukaryota; kingdom Metazoa; phylum Chordata; order Testudines; family Chelidae; genus Emydura; species Emydura macquarii. The sequence continues at coordinate 96,919 of NW_027132690.1, read as the reverse complement.
GGTTGACACAAATAAGGGTATGAATTAAAAGATATGAATTAATCTACAGGGTTACAATTACAATTTTATTCCTACACTTGTTCTGTCATCAGCCACCACCGAGAACAGCCTAGCTCCAGCCTCCCTGTAACTCCCTTTCAGGTATATAAACTCTGCTATCAAATCCCCCTCATTCTTCTCTTCTGCAGACTAAACAAGCCTAGTTCCCTCAGCCTCTCCTCATAAGTCCTGTGCTCCAAGCCTCCCTGTAACTCCCTTTCAGGTATATAAACTCTGCTATCAAATCCCCCTCATTCTTCTCTTCTGCAGACTAAACAAGCCTAGTTCCCTCACTGGACTCTCTCCAACTTCTCTACATATTTTTTGTAGTGGGGGGCCCAAAACTGGACACAATACTCTAAATGCGGCCTCACCAATGCCGAATAGAGGGGAATAATCACTTCCCGCGTCCTGCTGGCAATGCAATGCAGCCAATATGCTATTAGCCTTCTTGGCAACCAGGGAACACTGCTGACCCATATCCAGCTTCTTATCCACTGTTACCCCCAGGTCCTTTTCTGCGGAACTGCTGCCTAGATCATCGATCCCCAGTCTATAGCTGTGCATGGGATTCTTCCGTCCTAAGTGCAGGACTCTGAACTTTTCTTTGTTGAACCTCATTAGATTTCTTTTGGCCCAATCCTCCAGTTTGTTTAGGTCCTTCTGTATCCTATCCCTACCTTCCAGGGTATCTACCACCCCCCCCCCCCCCCCGCTTAGTGTCATCCGAAAACTTGCTGAGGGTGCAATCTACCCCATCCTCCAGATCATTAATGAAGATGTTGAACAAAACCGGCCCCAGGACTGACCCCTGGGGCACTCCGCTTGTGACCGGCTGCCAGCTAGACATGGAGCCATTGATCACTATTTGTTGAGCCCTATGCTCTAGCCAGTTCTCTATCCATTTTATAGTCCATTCATCCAACCCATACTTCTTTAACTTGCTGATAAGAATACTGTGAGAGACATATCAAAAGCTTTGCTAAAGTCAAGGTATATCACATCCACCGCCTTCCCCACATCCACAGAGCCATTCACCTCATCATAGAAAGCAATCAGGTTGGTCAGGCATGACTTTCCCTTGGTGAATCCATGTTGACTGTTCCTGATCACCTTCCTCTCTTCCAAGTGCCTTAAAATGGATTTCTTAAGGACCTGCTCCATGATTTTTCCAGGGATTGAAGTGAGGCTGACCAGTCTGTAGTTCCCTGGATACTCTTTCCTCCCTTTCTTGAAGATGGCCACTATATTTGCTTTTTTCCAGTCATCAGGGACCTCCCCCTGTTGCCATGAGCTTTCAAAGATAATAGCCAATGGCTCTGAAATCACATCAGCCAACTCCCTCAGCACCCTCGGGTGCATTGCATCCGGCCCCATGGACTTGTGTATGTCCAATCTTTCTAAATAGTCTTGGACCTGTTCCTTCAGCACTGCGGGATGTTCGCCTCCTTCCCATTCTGTGCCACCCAGTACAGTAGTCTGGGAGCTGTCATTGTCTGTGAAGACAGAGGCAAAAAGGCATTGAGTACCTCAGCTTTCTCCACATCCTCTGTCACTAGGTTGCCTCCCTCATTCTCTAAGGGGCCCACACTTTCCCAAATCTTCCTCTTGTTGGCAACATGCCTGTAGAAACCCTTCTTGTTCCCTTTCACGTCCCTTGCTAGCTGCAACTCCAATTGTGCTTTGGCCTTCCTGATTTCATTCCTGCATGTTCGATCAGTGTTTTTATAATTCTCCCTAGAGTTCCCTATTCTGCAAGTATGGCCTATGTTCTTTTTTCCCAGATGTATACATTTACATTTAGCCATATTAAAATACATTGTTTGGTTAAGCCCAGTTCACAAGTGATGTAGATTGCTCTGAATCAATGATCTGTCCTCTTCATTATTTACCACTCTCCCAGTTTTTGTCATCTGCAAGCTTTATCACTGATTATCTTATGTTTTCTTTCATTTCACTGATAAAGATGTTATATATTGTAGGGCCAAGATCTGATCCCTCGAGCACCCCTTTGGAAACAGATTTGCTCGATGACAATTCTACATTTACAATTACATTTTGAGACCTATCCACCAGTGTTTAATCCATTTAATGTGTGCCATTTTAACGTTGTATCATGCTAGTTTTTTAATAAAAATGTTGTGTGGTACCAAATCAAATGTCTTACAGAAGTCTAAGTATATTAAGTCAATATTATTACCTCAATCAACCAAACATGTAATCTCTCATAAAAAAAAAGATATCAGGTTAGTTTGACAGGATCTATCTTCCATAAAGACATGCTGATATGCATTAATTACATTATCGTTCTTTATTAATCCCATATCAGCCACTCCATTATTTTGTCTGGGATTGATGTCAGGCTGATAGGCCATGAATACCCAGGTCATCCTGTTTACCCTTTTAAATAAATGGCACAACATTAGCTTTTTTCCAGTCTTCTGGAACTTCCCCAGTGCTCCAAGACTTACTGAAAATCAACAATATTAGTCCAGTGAGCTCCTCAGCCAGCTCTTTAAAAACTGTTGGATGCAAGTTATCTGGACCTGCTGATTTAAAAATATCTGACTTCAGTAGCTTCTAACATCCTCTAGAGATAATAGTGGAATGGGAAAAGTGCTATTATTACTAAGGGTTCTCAGACTTTTGTAGTATGGATCACATTATAACAGAGCTATTTTGAGGACCACCTCCCCTTTCATTCATAATTGCATATTATCCCTCAGGCAAATGAATTAATGCTCCATGGAAAAATGTTGGAAATTATTTAGGTATTTTTAACCTTTTTTTCAGTGGGGTTGAATGAATCATGCTCAACACTTTCTCCTCCACATGCACCATAAAAGAGCTATGTTTACCTTACTGAGCTTTAGCCTGTCTCTGTCCACCCTTCACATGTGGCACCATAGCTGATAATAGCACTGGTGTGCACTTGGACTGCAGGATGGACCAGTGTCAAAGTGATTTAAGAAAAGTTTATAATATGTTTGTCATGGTGAGCAGCAACAGATATATACTGGAAGTTGTATGCAATGAGATGTATGTCATTTGTTGCTCCAGCATATTCTATGCACGGTTTCCATCACTGTTTCATTTGTGTCTGAATAGGTCAAGTATAAAAGATAAGGGGTAAAATCTTGGCCCCATTGATTCAGTTGCAAAACTCACATTGACTTTAGCAGTGCCAGGATGTCACCCATGGTTCTTGTTCATTTATTATTTTTTGATTGAATGCAGCTATACACGGCGTTTCCAATTACTTGTATGTCAGTAAGAACACCATTCCAGACTGAAAGGTATTCCCAGCTACAGCAAAAATAATACTGCATTATTGTGTAGTACTATTAGACATTGTTGCATGTTTTTGGTGTAACTTACTTGTTTTTTGGAGAGAACTGGCTATTGGACCTTTTATCAGTTGTGTTCCACGTATGTGACAGAAGAATTGTTGCTACTGACATCAATGACAAACTTTGTGCTATGGCTCAGAGAGAACTTTCACATCTGAGACAAATCTGTTGTGTGCTAGTCCTGCGAAGCCATAAATATGAGTGCTATTACCTCTGTCACAGTTGTCTTTTCTTCAGATGGAACTTCTAGCCCCAGGGATTTAATGGGAGAATAAGGTGCAGTTTATATTCTCCTGTTTTGGTCAGATTTTGGATCATCTTTTCTCCTTATATACATTTTTACTCCCAAGATGACAGATAATCACACCTGTCATGTTGCAGAAAAGTGATATACATATACATTACTCTTTTCTATACAAGAAGTTAACATACTTAAAGCATAGTTATTTTTTAAAAGGAGGGCCAAATTTTGTCCTCAGTTATACCCATGCAACCACATATGTGTGGGTACACAAGCTATTCTATCTACCAAGTCCAATAGTGCTACACAGTAACATGTCTAATATATATACCCATGTAACCCTATTGATATAAATGATATTATCCTCAGTAACACCCATGCAGCCATTCTGATATAAATGGGGTTACATAGCTGTAACCAAAAGAAGAATTTAACTCAATGTCTGTTTTGTAAAGATAGCCTTATCTGTATGCAGTATTTATTTCTTAACTGGCATTCTAATCAGAGATTTTATTTTTAAGATTGTCTCAATCCTTGTTTTTTTTTTTGTTCTTTTGTACAGTGGATGTAAGATTCATAGTTTTAAGGAAAAATTTGACATATCCAAGAAAATGGACAAATCTTGGTGATTATAATGTTTAAAAGCATTAGTAGGCTTGTTGCTTGTGTTTTTAGAACTTATGCTGCTCAAATTAAATTAAAAAAAGGATTGATCAGAATAAAACCCTCACAAAGTGGTATTTCTTAGTGTTTAGAATTAAAGTGGCCTTCACAAGCTAATACATCAATGTAAAAGAAAAGCCAAGTTTGCCTTTTAGAGTTCTTTAAACAGAAAGACTTATTCTGATTGTAACAAAGACATCCATAAATCTATGCACATATATATTGATCTTTGCTTCCTCTTAAAAATGACTCTGTCCCAGTAAGTTGGCATATTTCATAAACAAACCAACAAATTATTGATCCATCATATACTCTAAAAGTCCTGTGAAGAATCTAGGTTGCTTTTAAGTTCATGCTGTACCTAAGGGACTGAGAAACTCTAAAATGAAAAATAGATATTTAAAAAGAAGCACAAATAAAGAAGATATATAGCTGCCTCTACTTCTATTTAACCTTCCACTATAATTCAATCTCTGTAGATCATATCTCTGTTGTATGTACTAATAGTATATGTATCACATTAATATGATTCCTTGCAACAATGGTGAGTAATCAGGTTAGTTATATCTCTGCAGAAAATTTCTTTGTGGAAAATCCTAATGTAGCACTTAAATATCAAGTCTGCATAATTCAAACTTTTGTGTAGCACACTATATCCCAGATTTTCTGTGTGGACAAGCTGAAAACAACAGTATTCTCCATTTGGTTTGGAAGGGGACTTCAGTTAGACATATTTAGAAAAATAAAATTGTCTGAGGTCAATTATTTTGGTTAACAAACAAGTTATCCAACCTTTCTTTCTGTCCACTCTTCCTGAATATCTAACCTACTAGCCAACACATAAAGCAGGTCTACATTGCTGGAAAAATTCAGTGGCAGTCGATGGGAGTTATGCAAGCTATGCAGAGTAGCTTGCTTAACTCCCGTCAACTTTGTAACTTCCCTTTACCGCGCTGTCTCTACTGCGCTGTGCTGATGGGAAATGCATTCCCGTCGACGCAGCACTATGCTTTTTTTTTTAGGTGGTTTTAATAGATCGACTTCCGGATTGATTGAGCTTGTCTTCACTGCCGCTCAATCGATCCAGAAAAATTGATCTGACGGTGATGAATTTGCTGCCATCAGTATGAACGTAGCCTTAGTTACCTGTGCCTTCATTTGAATTACTTCACAATCAGACCAAGCTCTCCTAGAAGTTGTAATGCTGGGAGTGGAGGCATGATGGCTCACAATTTGATAACATTCCCTAACAGAAGAGAGAGAGCATTTGGTGATATCACCCTAATCCTCAATGGATATTTATTCAATCACAAATCCACTATCCAGAATGGCATTATTCATACTTCTTCATAAACAGAGCTAGGAATGTAATAATAGGGAGTGTAACATGCTAGGATTCATCTTCATAAACGAACTAAGATCATACCTGCAAAATACCCTCCTGAACTATATCTAGCTCAAACCAGTGCATCTAGTAATTCTCATTCATAAGCATCAAATACACTGCCAAAGACAAATACACTGGCCAAGATGTCAAAAAATGAGTGCCTAAAATTAGAAGTCAAAGTCCAGACTTAGTCCCTGAGTCCGTGATCCCCTGAGGACATATCCAACTTTAACCACAAATAGGGCCACTGACTTTAATGGGACTATTCACATCATTAAAGTTAAGCATATATTTTGCTAGATCAGGGCCCTCAAAGACATATTCCAAGAAATAGTACAGATTTGCACTAAATATACTCTGGGTCATATTTTGAAGAGTCCCCTTTAATTTGGTGGGTACAAATAATAGACAGCAGCTATCTAACTGCATGATTTGTCAGTGCCAACACCTGCAAATAAAGCAAATTGAAATGCTGTGGACTAGGCTCTGACAAGCCCTAGTATGCAATGTGTGAAGAAAGAGAGGGGATCAAGGAGCTTTCCTTGTCATTGTCTGCATCACATAGGCTTAGCCACTGAAGACCCTTGCTAAGGAGAACACAAGGACTTCTTCCTCTGTGACCTCTAGAGGTGCATGATTCTCCAAAGGGGAAGGGACAAGGACATGATCATGCTCCTATATCTACACTGATCTGACAGTCTTTCCGCTATTTCCCTTTGGGAGGGACAATGCGCCCTCACCTTCTACTCATAGCTATTCCTTAAAAGCACAATCTAGCCTATTAATTGCAGCTGCACTATATTACAAGTGCAAAAACAGTAGGCTGATTTGAGGCCTCTTGGGAAATTAAGACAGTGATTTTGCAAATCTTATCATCTTTTAAACACATTTTTCTAGTTTTCTATTTGCCACCATTCTGGCTTTTTTTTTTTTTTTTTTTAATACCTGAACAGCAATGCCCTTAGAAGCAAACTTTCTCTGAGTTGCTGTAGCTCTCACCTCCCACTTCTCTATTGTTTCAGTGGGCATTTTGTCTCTCCCTGAAGCATCCATTCAGAATTTGATCTCCTAGTGGTTAATCTCATTATAGATAATCCCATGTACTGAAAATCCTTCTAACAGGATAATCTTGTGAACAGCTCTCCCTCTGCTGCCTCCCCACCATTCTTTTGAGGATGATCCATTTTGTAAATGGATCTCACCTGCATACACATATTTCACTACTCAGGCTAATCAGGTTTCACTAAAAGTGCCAGCCTGATCTTTGCATCCAATCTAAATTCTTCATCATAGAGTTGAGAGCAAGGCAGACATTTTAAACCCCAGAGATAGGCATTAAAGGAGAACTTCATGACTGAAAACTATATTCACACTCATGTATAGTTGGCAAAAGAAAGGGTATGCTCCTGAAAAATTTTAATAGTCTACTAGCAGGGCACCATTTATGTAGTGGAAACAAACAAACAAATCCTGGAGGTTCAAGAGACCTAAGTGATCTTTGAACCCATGTTGAAAATTGCCATTCTCTATTGAAATCTGAAATGGCACCCCTGTCTATTAATCAGTTTATTAACAGGTTTTGGCTTCAAAAAATGATATAGTAATTTTACTGGAAGTTAAATATATGCCAAAACTAAATGCCATCTATAATTGTATATATAGATATATATCTTACACACAAAGTTGTTAACTTATCATTAGGCTTGGCAGAACTTGATTTTTATTTTTTGTTACATTTGACAGATAACGTCAATGTTTATTTGTAAGCATTTTTAAAAATGTTTCAGCTTAAATGTTCAGTTGTGCAAAATTATGGTTTTTAAGCATGTTGTCTGATTTTTATTAATTTACATTTTCACAATTGTGGTAAATTATGGGGGGAAGTCAGATAACTGGGATGTCAGACAGTAATTATTGAATGACATTAGATGTTGAGATTAAAAATGTTTAAGCTTTATACCAGTGATCTTCAGTATTTTTCAAGCGGTGGGCCACTTTGGCAAAAAATCTTCAATGTGAGAGCCACGTCAGCTACTAAATTAACATATTACTTGCTACTCCTTAATTATGTAATGTTACAGAGCAACTTGTGTAACTAAAACTTTTGTTTGTTCGTTTCATTAATATCCACAGTTAAGTTCTTATCTGCTTTTTTTCCTGTTTCACTTTCCACTTTTCTCTTCAACTGAATTAAGAATCTATCCTTTTTTCCAGTAACTCATTGGGGCCAAAAAACAATATACGACACAAATTGTTGAACACTGCAAGTTCTATGTGCTATGGTAATATTACTGTTATTATACAACGGATATACTTAGAAGTACTTATTGGTGCACATCGTACCATGTGGTCAAAGTGGTGTGTAAAGAAGGTGGACATTGATAGGCTCGGTAAATATTCAACTGTTAAAAATAAAATAAATTGGAATATAAACAATTAGTTAGAAAGCCACACTTAGGGTCAATGGGAGCCGCCTCTAGGTTCTGGGCCTTGCAATGAAGAACACTGCTTTATACCATTAAAACTTTTAAATCAAGATGGACAATTTTTAAATCAAGAATGGATCTTTCTCTAAAATATATACTTGAGGAATTATTTTGGGGAAGTTCTATAGCCTGTGCTATACAGGAAGTAGACTAGATGACTACAATTGTCCCTTGTGATTTCAGAGTCTATGAATTGATTAATCCAAAATACAAATTGTCAGCATCGCATATCACAACATACAAAGTAAATATCCTTAAATCAAACGCTAAATTCTCAAGAAGCGTTTGTATGACTTTGCCTATCTGTGCATTTAGATGATTATTGATAGAAATATTTTCCCTTGATTTGTACATGTATAGTGAAATTGACATTTATTGATATTTACCAATAACAATCTAAATATTTCCAAACCAGTTATCATTAAAGTTTCTACCATATATAATAACACTTCTATAGAAAAATGTATGAAAAGAACATTGCAGTAAAACGTTTTAAGTATGATAATGATTGGAAATGACTAGTTAATATTATTTACATAAATATATTACCCTAATAATTCACACATTATGTTAATGACACAAACCTAGACATTCCCACAAAACCTTAACTCTGACTTACAATATATATGTATAATATTTTTGAACATATACTTCATTAATATATCTTGGTTTACTAATGTGCAATTAGCAACGCATAAGAAACTATGATTTTAGAGATCTGTGGTTCTCTGATTCCTCACATCTAATGATTGGCTATGCAGACTTTAGCTACTATCTGTTTACTCATGCAGATTTTATAAAGCATAGACAACTTTACTAAAGAATAAGGCCATTTTTTATAAGTAAGCCTTTAATTAATTTAAACTAGACAATGTCCTAGATTTTATTGGTATTTAATAGTGCGTGTAAAATACTTGACAAAATTTTCCCCCCATGAATTATTCAACAAATATTGCCATTATTTGTTAAATGATTTATTCAATTGATAGTATTTAGCCATCTATAGAGCTGGTCAAATGCTGCCAAAGAACTATTTGTTGAATAATTATTTTGACGAATAACAGCAGTCTTCCTGGAATAATGCATTGGATAAGGAATATTTGACCAGCTTTGACTGTAAAATGTGAAGTTCTACGATCAAGTTGATCAAGGATTGTTAGCAACTCTAGGCTGGATTCACAAAGCGGATATAGATACTTAACTGCCACTTTAGGTGCCTAAGTGCAATATCCAGGTGACACTGGTATTCACAAAACCCTTGCTCAGCTGCTGCCTAACCCTGTAGGTGCCTAAAATCCCTGGGCGCCTAAATTCCCACTGATAATGACCCCTGAGTACCTAAATTTTTGCTGCTGGACATGTGCACAGCCACCTGTATCGTGACACTACCAAGAAACACGGCACCTAGCTCACAGTGGAATCCTCAAACTAGGCATTTCCCCCGCATATCTTGCTTGTGGGTCCTGATGGGGTATGTGCTCAGAGGCCACCTAAGGGCAACCCACTGGATTGGACCCTGCCCAAAGCACAGCTGAAAAGAAGGGGGTGGTGCTCCCCTAACAACCAATAGTTAGCACACTCCTCCAGGGTGTGCGAGACTCTGGTTTAAATTCCCACTCTGCTTGAAGTGGAACAGTGAGCTGAATACAGGTCTTCTCCCCTCCCCCAGCCTCACCCACTGGGCTATAAGGTATTCAAGGTTGGGGTTTTCTCAATCTTTCCTGTCCAACCTGGTTCATTTTGTATGAAATGCTTAAACATTTATTGGGCCAAAGAGAGAGTAAGAATGATTCTGTAGCCCAATGGTTAGGGGACTTGTGAGAGATCTTGTCTCCCGCCAATGAATATTTAAATTGTGTATGCAAAGTATAACAGCTTCAGCAAGAGAGATTGTGAAATACCCACCCCAGAAAACACAATGAATTTGGGTGGAAGACTGTTAGATCTTTATGGGGGGACCTACTGCACACTCACTCCATCTTTATCCTGCTACCTTCTACCTCACACCTCCATTGAAGGGAATGGGAGTTGCTGGGTGCTCAGCACTTTTAAAAAATAGGCCACAGATACAAATAGGCCTAAATACACATTTAAGAGTTTAACTTTAGGATCCTATTTTTTAATTCTTGTCCTAACGTATTTTAAATGAGAGCTTATAGACTCAGTTAGAAAGGCTTGCTAATGCTGCCATTCACCTGTTAAATTCATTAACAGTGAAAAGCAGGCATTAAAGGGGAAGAGAATCCCACCAGTCCCTGACCTCTAGATTTAAAAGGGTGGAAACTGTGTGAATTAGCAGGGTTAGCACTGCCCTTTCTAAAACGTAAATGAGCATGGTCTGAGAGAACCTCGTGGGTAAAATGAGATTTGCATGATTTAGTCCTTGAGCTCACAGCTTTGAGCTTCAGTCACTAAATATATTGTATTCAAATTAAGTAAACTGCAGTATTCAAAGCAGCAGCAGGGTTAATTAATCCAAGTCAATTCAGAGTCTGATATTTTCACTATTCAAAAGGCTATCTTATTTAATTTGTAGGTTCAGGCAAATAGAGACACAATACTCCAGCATGTGCCTTTGTCAAAGCTGTGAATGTTCCTTATGCCCTGCCTCCCCCTTTGCTGGTACGGGTTCTGATCCTGCATCATGAAGCCTGTGGGCACAGCAGTACACCTATTTGCTATACAAAACAAGCTCCAGCCCGTAGTCAGTGTCCCTCATGTGTATTTAGTGACTGATTGGCACTGTCACTCATTACAATGATACTAAGGCTATGTCTACTCTGACGGCGGCAAATTCGCCGCTGTCAGATCGACTTATCTGGATTGACTGAGTGGTCAGTGAAGACCCGCTCAATCGATCCAGAAATCAACGTACAAGTGGCATAGCGCTGCGTCGACGGGAACATGGTTCCCATTGGTGCAGTGCATTGAAGACGGAGCGCAGAACAGAAGCACAGAAGTTGATGGGAGTTACGCAAGTTTTTTGTGTAGTTTGCATAACTCTGGTCGACTGCCGCCGAATCTCCGAGATAAGTGTAGACAAGCCCTAAGAGTCATGTATGCCTGGGAACTGGTGGGAGGTTATGTGTAATAGGACTTTTTAGATTTCAGGTTACTATAGGGTTGCACTTAAACTCTTTTTTCATATACTTGCTGGTTAAAAAAAAAAGGCAGTGTAAAAGTAGCTTCTGTTTGCTGAATCTTCCCATTTCACACATTTACCATTTTTTCTGAGTAAGTCCTGACTGCACTGGTGAATTGGCAGAGCAGTGAAGTGAGGTGTTAAGGATCTGAGAAGTATCTTTATTTCTCATGTAACTTTTAAATGCCTTAGTATGTGTGCAGAAGTGAAAGTCCCCAAAATTGCTTGCACTGTTAACTATTTTAAGATGAACTATAATTTGTTACTATGATCATCTCCGCTCAGCTGCAAAGTCCTGTTATTAGCTCAGATTTCGAAGCAAAAATAAATAAATACATTTTTAAAAGCCCACAATTTTTAATTTCTGTTATTTATTATCTAAGAGAAAATCCCAAGAGTTGCAAAGTGCAAAGCCCTTTAAGCCTCCTTGGACTAAAACAGCATAACTGTAACTGCAGCCATGAAGTAGAAACATTGTGGGTCGAAAGCAGTCTTAGGCACCTGCTCAGAACTGACCTAATTATCTGCAGTATGTTCTTCCTTTTTTGTAAATACTCTTCTAAAGCTGGAGGCCAATTAAATTGTATTCTACATATAGTCCAGCATATCTGTGTGGCTACTTTACTCACCTGGGAATAGAGGATACTATATTTGAATATAATAGCATAATGTCAATGAGCTATTATAGGTTAGTAATATAATAAAGCTGCCTGTACCACACCTAGCTACTGCAATGTCTGTTACACTAAAAATCCATAGGGAGATACATAATATTTGAATTATAGTATTGGGTGGGGAAATCTGATGACAGGGATTGTTCTTGGCAAATCTTTGTAACCCTCTTTCACTGTGTTATCAGGCTAATGTTACATACGACAATGTCTGCACCTTCCAGTAAGGAAGCATTTTGAGCCAAGGGCTGGGCCACTGACCTATGAGTCAGGTTAGCTCAGTTCTGTTCCTGGCTCTGCTGCTGTCCTTCTATGTGAGGGTCACTTCACTGCTCTGTGCCTCAGTTTCCTCATCTGCACAATGGGAATTAAATCTATTTTCCTTTTGCCTACACTTTCCTACAAGCTGGTAGTGTGCTTCCCCTGCTCGTATACACATATGGCTCTAGGAAGAAGGATAAAGGAGTTTGAAGCGCAAGTGGTGTTCTCATCCATCCTCCCTGTTGAAGGAAAAGGCCCAGGTAGGGACCGTCGCATTGCGGAAGTAAATGCATGGTTACGCAGGTGGTGTCAGAGAGAGGGTTTTGGATTCTTCGATCATGGGATGTTGTTCGAGGAAGAAGGATTACTAGGAAGAGATGGGATTCACCTAACAAAGAGAGGGAAGAGTATCTTTGTGGACAGGCTGGCTAACCTAGTGAGGAGGGCTTTAAACTAGGTTCGATGGGGGACGAAGACCTAAGCCCAAAGGTAAGTGGGGAAGTGGGACACCACAAGGAAGCAGAAGGAGGAGGATGCAGCAGGGGAGGCCTCCTGATTCATACTGAGAAAGTAGGGCAATCAGCTAGTTATCTCAAGTGCCTATACACAAATGCAAGAAGCCTGGGAAACAAGCAGGAGGAATTGGAAGTCCTGGCACAGTCAAGAAACTATGACATGATTGGAATAACTGAGACTTGGTGGAGTAACTCACACAACTGGAGCACTGTCATGGATGGTATAAACTGTTCAGGAAGGACAGGCAGGGGCAAAAGGGTGGAGGAGTTGCACTGTATGTAAGAGAACTCTATGATTGCTCTGAGCTCCAGTATGAAACTGGAGATAAGCCAGTTGAGAGTCTCTGGGTTAAGCTTAGAAGCAAGAACAATAAGGGTGATATCGTGGTGGGTGTCTGTTACAGACCACCAGACCAGGAAGACGAGGTAGATGAGGCTTTCTTCAGTCAACTAGGGAAAGTTTCCAGTTCACAGGACCTGATTCTCATGGGGGACTTCAATCATCCTGACATCTGCTGGAAGAGCAATACAGCAGAGCACAAACAATCCAGGGAGTTTTTGGATAGTGTTGCAGGCAACTTCCTGGTGCAAGTGCTGGAGCAACCAACTAGGGCCCACGTTTCTCTTGACCTGCTGCTCATAAACAGGGGATTTGGTAGGGGAAGTAGAAGTGGGTGGCAACCTAGGCAGCAGTGACCATGAGATGGTCGAGTTCAGGATCCTGACAAAAGGAAAAAAGGAGAACAGCAGGATACGGACCATGGACTTCAGAAAAGCAGACTTTGACTTCCTCAGGGAGCTGATGGGCAGGATCCCCTGGGAGGCTAATACGAGGGGGAAAGGAATCCAAGAGGGCTAGCTGTATTTTAAAGAAAACTTATTGAGGGCACAGGAACAAACCATCCCGATGTTCAGAAAGAATAGCAAATATGGTAGGTGTCCAGCTTGGCTTAACAAAGAAGTCTTTGGTGAACTTAAATACAAAAAAGAAGCTTATAAGAAGTGGAAGCTTGGTCAGATGACTAGGGAGGAGTATAAAAATGCTGCTCCAACATGCAGGAATGAAATCAGGAAGGCCAAAGCACAATTAGAGTTGCAGCTAACAAGGGACATGAAGGGGAACAAGAAGGGTTTCTACAGGCATGTTACCAACAAGAGGAAGATTAGGGAAAGTGTGGCCCCTTACAGAATGAGGGAGACAACCTAGTGACAGAGGATGTGGAGAAAGCTGAGGTACTCAATGCCTTTTTTGCCTCTGTCTTCACAGACAAGGTCAGCTCCCAGACTACTGCACTGGGCGGCACAGATTGGGAAAGAGGTGAACATCCTGCAGTGCTGAAAGAACAGGTGCAAGACTATTTAGAAAGATTGGACAGACACAAGTCCATGGGGCCAGATGCAATGCACCCAAGGTTGCTGAGGGAGTTGGCTGATGTGATTTTAGAGCCATTGGCTATTATCTTTGACAGCTCATGGCAACTGGGGGAGGTCCCTGATGACTGGAAAAAAGCAAATATAGTGCCCATCTTCAAGAAAGGGAGGAAAGCGGATCCAGGGAACTACAAACTGGTCAGCCTTATCTCAATCCCTGGAAAAATCATGGAGCAGGTCCTCAAGGAATCCATTTTAAGGAACTTGGAAGAGAGGAAGGTGATCAGGAACAGTCAACACGGATTCACCAAGGGAAAGTCATGCCTGACCAACCTGATTGCTTTCTATGATGAGGTGAATGGCTCTGTGGATGTGGGGAAAGGGGTGGACGTGATATACCTTGACTTTAGCAAAGCTTTTGATATGGTCTCTCACAGTATTCTTATCAGCAAGTTAAAGAAGTATGGGTTGGATGAATGGACTATAAAATGGATAGAGAACTGGCTAGAGCATAGGTCTCAACGAGTAGTGATCAATGGCTCCATGTCTAGCTGGCAGCCGGTCACAAGCGGAGTGCCCCAGGGGTCGGTGCTGGGGCCGGTTTTGTTCAACATCTTCATTAATGATCTGGAGGATGGGGTAGATTGCACCCTCAGCAAGTTTGCAGATGACACTAAGCTGCGGGAGTGGTAGATATCCTGTAAGGTAGGGATAGGATACAGAAGAACCTAAACAAACTGGAGGATTGGGCCAAAAGAAATCTGATGAGGTTCAACAAGGACAAGTGCAGAGACCTGCACTTTGGACAGAAGAATCCCGTACACAGCTACAGACTAAGGGCCGATGATCTAGGCAGCAGTTCTGCAGAAAAGGACCTGGGAGTTACAATGGATAAAAAGCTGTATATGCGTCAGCAGTGTGCCCTGGTTGCCAAGAAGGCTAATAGCATATTGGGCTGCATTAGTAGGAGCATTGCCAGCAGATCGCGGGAAGTGATTATTCCCCTCTATTCGGCATTGGTGTATTCGGTTTGGAGTATTGTGTCCTGTTTTGGGCCCCCCAGTACAAAAAAGATGTGGAGAAGTTGGAGAGAGTCCAGCGGAGGGCAACAAAAATGATTAGGGAGCTGGAGCACAAGACTTGTGAGGAGAGGCTGAGGGAACTGGGCTTGTTTAGTCTGCAGAAGAGAAGAATGAGGGGGATTTGATAGCAGCCTTTAACTACCTGAAAGAGGGTTCCAGGGAGGATGGAGCTAGGCTGTTCTCAGTGGTGGCAGATAACAGAACAAGGAGCAACGGTCTCAAGTTGCAGTGGGGGAGGTCTAGGTTGGACATTAGGAAAAAGTTTTTTACTAGGAAGGTGGTAAAGCACTGGAATGGGTTACCCAGGGAGGTGGTGGAATCGCCATCTTTAGAGGTTTTTAAGCTGCGCTTTGACAAAACCCTCACAGGGATTATTTAGCTGCGGTTAGTCCTGCTTTGAGCAGGGGGTTGGACTAGATGACCTCCTGAGGTCCCTTCCAACTCTATGATTCTATGATTCTATATCCACACTAGCTTTTATTGACCTAGCCTGAGTATAAATATCAGTGTAACTGCAGGGGCCTGGGTATCACCAGTGGAGGCTTGGCTGAGCCATGTTGAGTATGTACCCACCAGTTTCAGGCAAGTTTGTACTCAGCGTGACTAATTCATCCCGCCGCTGCTGCTATCAGTGCTACTGTGATTACACTGTTAATTGTAATCGAACTACCTCAGTGACTACAAGTGTGAGTGCTTCAGCATAAGCTTGGAATCACACCTCCAGCTCATAGTGTAGACATAGCCAAAAGGGGGGTAGGTATATAGTGTAGATCTAGCATTAGGATGCTTTGACATGTAAGAATAAAAGGTGCTGTTGAAGAGCTAAGTGATATTGTTTGCACCCAGTCCTCATTGTATCTGTCTATATTGTAAAGCACAGGTCACTAGCAGAAGTCTTACCCTGCAACCAATTAAGCGAAGCCTCCTTTTCTATGCAACTGCTCTGCTGCCTAAATGATCATAGTGAAGTGCTGTTCTGGACAACACATATAGTGCTACTGGTAGGAGAGAGAGAGAGAGCAAGCTTTGTCCTTTGTAGCATGAAAGAGTTGGGAGGGGAAGAGAAAATCTTCATGTCGATAAGAGGGTGGAAGAATAGAACTGAAGGAACAAGCAGAATTAATGCAAAATAATTAAGGGAAAATTAGAAAAGAAGCCACCTGGACAGATAAAATATAAGATAAAAAAAAAATAGTGGGATTTTGCAAAGTGCTTAGCACTGGTCTAATTCTGCTCACTCTGAGGAGTATTTTGGAAAATCCTATCTAAAGTGTTTTAAAGAAGTTTCTTTTTCATACAGTAGAATCTCAGAGTTATGAACACCAGAGTTATGAACTGACCAGTCAACCATACACCTCATTTGGAACCAGAAGTACACAATCAGGCAGCTGCAGAGAAAAAAAAAGCAAATACAGTACAGTACTGCGTTAAACATGAACTACTAAAAAATAAAGGGAAAGCAACATTTTTCTTCTGCATAGGAGTGTTTCAAAACTGTATTAAGTTAATGTGCAGTTGTAAACTTTGAAAGAACAACCATAACGTTTTGTTCAGAGGTACGAACATTTCAGAGTTACGAACAACCACCATTCCCAAGGTGTCATAACTCTGAGCTTCTACTGTATTAGGCACCTGTTACTTTGCATTTTCTGCTAATATTACGATGTCCATCCCTCGGTTGTATGCTGTGAGTAATCATGGTGTTCAGTCAGCCGTCTGCATGTGCACGTGTGTCTGCCACAACACCAGCTGTCAACATTACTGTCATGGCATTCTTTCTGGAATGGAGGGACTGCGAGGAGCTCTGTGGGACTGCTGTACTTTACACACAGCAGAGGGCAGTTCACTCCAAGTGCAGACAAAGTTTTAAGAGTTGCTTGTTGTTGACTTCTCTGTCAGATAAACCATATTGACTTTCCTTGTGTGGGTTTTGTTTTTTTTTTTTTTTGCTGTTATGCTGACGAACCCCATAAAAACAAAACAGGGAATGGAAGCCACCAATAAAATACAAAAATCCCTGCAGCCCCCAGGAATGATAAAAGTTACCCTGTTACTCTTTCTAAAGTGCTGCAGCACTTATCTTTCTGCCAGGCCTAGCACTGTGAGGCTCATTATTAGTGCCATGGCTTGTCCCCGCTGCAGGCACTATGATTGCACAGCTAATTGGCAGTATTCCTTTGTTTATTTTTCATTTAATAAAGCGCCCATCAAAAGTCCCTAGGTATTGTACAAAGAATATAAACAATTCAGGACACAATAAAGCCTCCTATTCCATTGCAAAACAATAACCCTTGTGCTAAAAACCCACCCCTTAAAGCATAAACAATGGTAAGGAAATGGGCAGGCAACAGATTTAAAGTTCAGCAGAACACCAAGAGATGAGAAACCCACAGATTTAAGCCCTCTGCCAAGAAGACTTTATCCCAGCTCCACAAATTCAAATCTAGTGATAAATCTAGTATGGGGTATTCTGAGAAAATGGACACAGTGGCTGATAGCCTACTCTTTATTGAGACGTCATACTTGATATAGATCAGTATTATTGACAGATAGAGAGTTATTGAAAATTATAGGAAGTCCAAGGCTATTATTGAAGAAGAATTAAAGACTGTGTATAGGTCTGGTGTCCATATTAAAAAATGGTGTTGAAAAATTGGAAAGGGTACATAAGAGCCACATAAATGTCCTGAGAGCTGGAAAAAATGCCTTATAATGAAAGACTAGATGAGCTCAACCTGCGCAGCTTAACAGAAAGACGATTGAGGTGACTTGATTACATTGTATAAGTGCTTCATGGAAAATATATTGGGTACTAAATGGAGAAAGGCATAATGAGAACCAGTGGCTAGACACCTACATCAGCGCAACTTAAATTAGTAGCACGGCAGAAATCTCTAGTGCTACTTCTACACTTATGGCAACGTGTAGCGTACAGGCACTACACGAGCAGCTACACACTACAGTGAAAGGCAGACTGCGTTCACACTTGTCACTACAGTGCATAGCTGTACATCACAAAGAGAGGCTTCAGCAGTGGGGAAAGGCTCCATTAGTGGGGAGCTGTCAGAGCCTTTCCCCGCTGCCTCCCTATTGCTGGAATCTTTCCCTGCTGCTGGAGCTTTTCTCTGTGGTGGGGAAAGGCTCTATCAGCAGGGAGGCAGCGGGACACTACACTGCTAGTGCCATGCTGCACTGTCTACCCTGGTAACCCTGCTAATTGTGCTTGTGCTAGCCAGGCATGCCATGTCTGTGCTCTATGTGATGTTGTAAGTGTAGATGCCCCTTAACAATGATTAACCCCTGGAACAAACTGCCAAGGGAAATGATTGATTCTCCCTCTCTTGGTGTCTTCAGATCAAGACTGGTTGCCTTTCTAAAAGATATGTTTTAGTCAAACTCATGCTATTGGTCTCAGTACAGGGATAACTGGGTGAAGTTTAAAGGCTTTGGATATACAGGAGATCAGATTAGATGATCTAGCGGTCTCTTCTGGCCACGAAATCTATGAATTGTCTGACACATCAGTGAAAGACAGTTAACAGCTACCTGGGGAGAGTGCGGGCTAACTAGCAAACAAACTTTAATCTGAACACAGATGTATAGAAGAAGGCTATATCTAATTTGGTGACCATTATGCAGAATCAAAGAAGATTTGGATAGGCTAGATGCCAAGAGGAGCTATTGGAAATATAACTATAGTTCTTAAAAGAAGGGCTTTCAGAATTACTCTTGTCTCAGAAAAAGGACAAGAACCAACTCTACCCAAGAGATGGCATTTGGACAAACATTATTGTAGCTGTGCATCTCTAGCATAAGAGTTCATGGATAATATAATAATACAGGTTTACATTTGACCATTTCAAAATAACTGGGTGCATATAACTGAAAAGTCTGCAAAACAAGAATGACTGCCACAGCGATGGGCAAGCTGACTTGAGGAATGAAACTGGCAAGAGAGAAATGGCCCTATTTTTATTATCTGGAGGAACTGCCAAAATCAGAAATTCTAATGATGTTTTCCCTTATTTTCCCTTCTGTAACTTCACAGGTTTGGGCCTACTAAAAGGAAAAAGTAAAAAGTAAAACACAATCCAAAGAGGCTTTGGGAATGATCCTGTTTCCTTTGAAGCCTATGGAAAAACACTTATTGAGGTCAAGTGGAAGCAAGATTGAACCTTCTATGGTAGATTAAACAATTATGATGGTCAGGCAAGTGAATCTATATTAATGGCTAAAGAATTATAACACTGCAATGTTAAGTGCCAGATCACAGCCATTCCCTGTGTGTATGTGTAAGGAGGAAGATGTAAAGTGTCTCATGGACAGAGAAACTAATCCTTGCCAATGCCCTTTGGGGCCAACTGGCAAGCAGCACCAGAGCATACATATCAAAGCAATCTTCAGGGAAACTGGAAAAAGCAGGGAAAATAGAAGATAAGTGTTACACATAGCGGGTGCTGGAAGGAATACTAACATGCAAGAAATGGTTAGCTTGGGCAGATGGCAATTATACCTCATGGAGATCCATTGATAGGGTCTGCTTGTAGCAAGTACACTCACCCCTTAACTTTCATGAGCACTAAGTTTTGATATTATCTTGGTTAGACTTCAACAGTCTTTTGAGGAAGGGAATTCTTTTTAGTACTGTAGCTCTTAGTAAAGGGATAAAGCAGAAATGTTCAAACAGCTTTAAGTACCTGTCTCAAGAGTACCAAGCTTAAACCAGCATTTAATCTCTCCTGTGCTGAGACTAGAAGTCTGGGAAAGACTTATGTAAAGCAAAAGACTGTAAAGACTTGTGGAAAAGCAAAACTGGTGAATTTGGGCTTTTGTTCACTTTTTGAAAAGACTAAATTATTATATTCCTCCAGTGCAGTTACACGAGATAATTCAAATATTTTGGGACTGTAAAAGTATTCAACTAGCTGCAAAATATGAAAAAAGTGAAATAATTAAATTCAAAGAAAATAATAAAAAACGCTGGTAGCACTCACGGGAACAAAGTATTTAGAGGAATGTCACAGAGTGTAGGGCACAACCCTTGTCTTTATTAAACAAAATTTCACCTGTAACTTCTTTTTCCTCTCCCCTTGCACTGGTGTTTGGGAGAATGGCTGTCAGATTTGCTTGGGAGACAGATGTAGTCTTGGAGAAAGTAGGAATCTGCATCCAGGAGTCATATAATTGGCTGAACCCCAAACTGGTGAGTTTTTCCTATTTCCTTTCTGATTATAACGAGAGTAAAATATGCTAACAAAAAACACTATCTCCAGGGAAGAAGAACTTCCTGGCTGCAACGGTTCTCATTCTCCTTCTTATGAGTTACTCCACAGTTTACCTGGAGTCATAACATTGTAACAGATCAGAATTGTAGCTTTATTTAGATGTTATGAAAAAACATATCGGATCAGTGTCACTAAGGTAAATACTCCCATAGCATGGGAATGGGAATTTAGATTTTCCCAAATGCATCCAAAGACTTTAAGATAATCCAGATTCTTGAAACCTTTAGTGTGTTACTAATGAAAAGAAAAGAGAGCTAATTGCGTACACTTGTCCATTCGGATATTTAACGTCTCAAATTATTATGGATGAGCAATAAAAAAGAATAATGTGCAGTCATTTTTTTCCCCCAAATAGTAACAGGTTACAGGTTTGGGACCAAATTCACTCCTCGTATAATACCACTGCTTGGGTGTAAATGCCATTCCACTAGTGATTGGGGATTGTAAGTCCAAAGGCACCTACTAGAGATGCTGCTACCATAGAGGAAAGAGGCATCCTACGAAAAATGCCCCTTCCTTTGTTTCTGATTGGTCTATTTGGGGAAAGGGTGCCGAAGTATCAAAGATTCTGTGGAGAGGCTGGGTGGAAGGAGAAGGCCAATAGGAGTTGGACTAAGATGCCAATACTCCACATTCACTATAGTTAGTTTGTACTGATGCTGAGGAGCAGGTACAGTAGTTGGCAGCTCCAATGAAGCCGTACATCCCTGCAACTGTCTGCCTGCTGCCGCCTGGCCCTCTTCTCCTGTTGTAGCCCCTAGAGTAACTGGCCCCAGGTGGTGCATACATGGGAAGGCAGCTGGCACAGCAGCTGGAGACAGAAGCACCTTTTACCAGTAGCTAGCGTGGGTGGGCAGAGGACACGTGGATGTAAAAGTGTGGAATGGGTTTAATGAATGAATTGCATGCAGGGATTGGTAAAGAGAGGGGCAGTAGTGGGGGATGGGGGAAGGAAAGAGTGGCAGAGATTCATATGGCCATTTTGTGTGCATGGTCAAATGGTCAGGGCATAGGAAACAGCTTGGAACTACATCTACGCCATTGGAGCCACCAGAGTTACACCTGGGATGACGAATTTGGGTCTATATTTATATGGGATACGTACATGGTGGTAACCTTCACCAGCTTACAAGAATTTTTTTCATAATGTATATATCAGAGTTAAATCCTTTAAGGTGGTGAGCAGTCCCAGGAGGCGGTAAGCACCATCAGTTCCTACTGACTGTAGTGGGATGGCATGGCAGCCCCATGTTCTTGCCCACTTACCTCCAGTGAGAAATATTTTCCTTCTTTGAAGAATGGCAGTTCAGGTAACACGTGGGCTGGCTGAAGGTGGAACAAGCCAAGACTGCCTCCTAAGATAGCATTCCCTGCACTGAGAGTAGGGACGCAGGGTAGATCTTCTGCTCAGGGTGATGATGTTAACTCTCATCTTTCCTTCTCCTTGCCATCATGGGTTAGGGTCTACACACTCCACCAGAAGGAAGTATCTCCTAAAACTCATGAGGCAAGTGAAACTCTTCAATAGAGAAGGATTCTTAAAGCTTTATTTGCATATATAGATTACAAAGAGTAGAAAACAGAATACAGTCTGTGCCACCAGCTATTCCTTGTCCATAAGAATCTATGTGCTCCATATACTCTAGGTGCTTATGTGGACCCTATTAACATAACATTTGATCATCTCACAAACTTTAATATATTTATCCTTCAGAAACCTTGTGAGATGCAGAAGTGCTATTATCCAGTTTTATAGATGAAGAACTGAGGCAATTCACCCAACATCACACAGGAAATCTGTAACAGGACAAGGAAGAAAACTGAAGTCTAAGATGAGACCACTGGCCCATCCTTCCTGTCTTCTAATACAAACATCCATGCTCCTTAAAATGTCCTTCCCTTGCTGCTCATTGTTGCAGTAGCTCTTCATTGCTCAGTCAATCACATCTGAAGGAAACTGAGAAAGGAAAAAAAAAAAAAAGACAGATTCTCCTGCGTCAAATTCTTAGAAGAGGCAATAAACAGTTTGTACAGTATGAGTACAGTATATACTTTCTCATATGCTGACATATTGTACAACAGTACATGTGCACACACTTTATCTATTACAACAACAACATACATGCTAAAAAGTATGTAACTCTATTGTTCCTGATGTAGCTAATAGCAAGACTGAAATCATTTAATGCTTTTATCTAAAATCTATCTTCACATGCCTGCCAACACTCACAGTAGTGGACGAGTATGGCAGTTACTATTAAATTCTGACAATAACTGTTTATTAGATTGGTCCCTTTGTAACTGAAATATTCAAAACATTTTTAGTAGATTATTTCCAGAGAATTTTACTTCACTTAAGTGAAGCTTAAATATTAATTTCTGAATGCTTTTTCTGGCTTTTCTAGTGTATTCTGTTCTTTGATCGTCTTTTGTAATAACAGGATAGTCTCATATTTCAATAGAGAAACTGGAACTAAAGTATAACATGAAAAAGTCCATAACAGCTCTCTTGCTGTTTATTTCAACAATCTCAATTAAAGGAAAACCTAATCCTACAACAGACTTGTGATTTGCCTTTTCTTTGAAGCACAATTAGTTTTCATTCACATCCCTTGATGTAGTGAGGGAAAGCTATTGGTGGGCGCATCACTGCTGAGGGGTTCAATTAATACATCTTTTTTGAAACTTATCTGACAATAAAACCACACACATAACACACACATACACATACACAGGAGAGTAAGCTCTGCATTCACTTTGTCTGCACAGCCATGTCTAAGTCTCACTTGGATGCTAGCCAAGGTCTCTAAAAACGCATTAAGGCTATTAGAGAAATTATTTCTCTTCCTTTGTGAGCTGGGTAAATTTCACAGTTATCATTGCAGGAGGAAATGAAATGGGAGTATATCTGTCCGGGGAAGGCCGGTCTTTCAGTGGGAATTAAGCCAAGTCAATGTAAAACAGATGCTGTGTCTGTCAGTGCATGTACTTACAAGAGACAGTCAGTGGATGGCAGTGTAATATAACTATTGTGCCAGAAATTCTGGGAAAATTCTCAGTTCTTGTTGGCATTTGTGAGTAGAGTCATATCTTCTGGCAATTATGGGCTTTATTGGAAATCAGCTTTTCCTTTAAAATTATATGTAAACCAATATTTCCCATGTGCTAAATTTGCCTGAAGCATGAGAAGCAAGAGATTCATCCCTATTTAAGGGCAACATCATCATGTATGACATTGTGTGGTGACCTTGTCAACACTATTACATGAAATAAAAAGATTTGGGCCAAACCTGGGAGTTTTGGCTAAGAGCAGACGACTGGATTTGGCTTGCCTATTCTGTAAACACTTAGTGGTTTTACATTTGCTCTTTGAATGAGGTAATCTCCACTTCAGGAAATGTACCTGATCAAACTGGGAGTTTGCAGGAAAATCCAGAGTTGTCTCTTGAGTTGTGAGGGTTAGTAAGTATAATTGACGCAGTCTGTCTGTAGATGTTCATCGGAGAACAAAAAATTCCTTAATGTAGTTGTCAAAGTCCATCTTTTTGAATTTTTTGTGACTGAGCTTTTGATTGTTCATGCCTATAAGTCTGATACATTGTAGGGCAAGTATATATATTTTTTTTTTTTTTTTTTCACTTTGTACCAGAGCTGTATGAAAAATATCCTACATTATCAAGTGAGACAGGCAAAGTAAAATTTCTGACTTCTCCCTATAGCTTGCATCAGTGCACTTTTGGAGAGGAGCCATTTTTGTTTCCCCTTGTGACCAGCATGGTCTACTTAAGATAAACCTGGCTTTGCTGCCTTGAGACTCTTTTCTCCCTTGAAGTGCTGTTCTGCTCCCCTCCCCTCCCCTGTGGTTTACTTGCCAACAGCTAGTGACTAGTCATGTTCTGTGTAGAGCCCTTGCAAGCTGACTCTTGGGTGGTGCACGTAATGGAAGTAGGCAGACCAACTCAGTCATGTGTGGTATTCCTATGATTTGGCAGGATTTCTGAAATCTCAGATATGTTTTTTTATCTTCCTTTTTGATTTGAATACATAGCCTGCTCCTGTGTGTAACCAGGCATACACAACTAAACAGGATCTAAGAGAGTGATAATCAAGGAAATATGAAGGCCCCATAGTTATTTTTAAATGCAAATGTGCTTGGGTCTTTTCAAGCAATGGGTAGTTTGTAAGCTGTTTTACAAAACTGCTGATGTCACCTGGCTCTAATAGTACCATGTTTATCCTAGTATGATCTCTCTGTTTCTCCCTCTCTCCCCAGGAAGTATAAATTAAACCAGCAGGGTGAATTTCAGCTACCAGGGTTGGAGGAAATTAACTGTGAAGCAGGAAAAGGAGATGCAGTACTCACGATAGCTGCTGCATTTACTGCAATTGCTGATTTTGTCACAGCTGCTGCTGTTCTCCCTGATTGTCTATTTTTCTTCCTCTGCTCCTTCTTTGTCTATCCCTCTCCCCATTTTGATGCCATTGCTAAACTCATTCTCATCAATGTTTCTGTAAAATCTTCCTTTATCGTTGTATAACTTTTTCAGTGTGCTTATTTTTCTTTTCACCTGCAAGGTTCTCCCCCCAAAATAATCCAGCAAATAACTGAACTATAACAATATGTGCTGATTTCGCTATTTAAATGTAATTTGGGGCTGGAACAAATTGATAATTTAAAAAGCAATGTCACCACCTCCTAGAGTTCGGAAGGAGCTTAAGATATGAGATAGCTGAACTACTTGAAAAAAAATATGCAGTCGCTTATTAAAACAGCTATTATGCCAGAGAAAGCCAGAGAATTGGACGGTAGCTAATATTGAACCTATATTTAAAAAAATATGTAGGGGAGATCTGTGTAATTATGAAGCATTGAAACCTTCTATTTGTTCTTGTAAATTGGATGAAATAATTACAAATAGAAAGTGTAAACAGCTGGAAGATCATGATATGATAGGGGCTAACTAGCACAGTTTCTGCAATGGAAATTGTGTCTCACTAGTCTCTTAGAATTCTTTGAAAGTGTCAGTAAGTTAGAGGATAAAACAGAACCAGTTGACATAATTAATTTTGACTTTCAAGAAGCCTTTGACAAGGTGCTGCATGAAAGGCTGCACAGTGTTGTCAACTCTTATGATTTTATTGCAAGTCTTTTGATATTAGATGTTTGTCTTACAGCTCCAGCTTCTGGAACCAAGGGATTGCACAAGAATTTCATTTGGAAAAAAAGTAGGTTGCAAGCTCTCATGGCTGCAGAGAGAACTTTGGAACACGAAGCCACTGTAACCTAAAGGCTCAGAAACCAGGACACAAATTGAAACATCCCCAAATTTTATTATTTAAAGAAAAGTCTCATGATTTTAAGCCAATATCATGATTTCTGAGGACTGGCATGATTTTTGAAGACTTGGGGTTGGCAATAGAAACTAAGTAGTCATGGGGCAAAGTAGTGTCATAGATCTAAAACTGGCTGAGAAGCAGGAAACACAGCAGGAACAAATGATCCATTTCCATCATGTCAAAAAGTTAACAGCCTCAAGGCCCCATATTAGGTCTCATGTTGTTTTGTACATGTATTAAGGATCTGGAAAGAAAGAAAGAAAGAAAAAAAGAAAGAAAGAAAGAAAGAATGAGAAACCAAAATTTGCAAATGACAATGTTGTTTAGGTTAGTCAAATCCAGAGAGGACTCTGAAGAACTTCAGAGGAACCTAACCAAGGTAGGTGATTGGGAAGCACTATGGTAGGTGAAGTTTATTGTTGACAAATACAAATAATATATTTTTCAGAGAAAAATGTGTACTACTCAGACCCCTTACAGAGTTCTAACTAAACTGTGACAACTCAGGAATGGAACTTGGGCATCGCTGTGGACAGCTTAATGAAGATCTTTGTTCAATATGCAGCTGCAGTCAAAAAAAGGACAAAATGTTAGCATGCATAAGGAATGGGATAGAGAATAAAATGAAAATGTTATAATGCCTTTATATAAATCAGTGGTGTGGCCTCACCTGGAATACTATGGGCCATAGTGGTCATCCCATTTAATACATATATCCACTACAGAATAAGAGAGGGTTTAGAGAGGAGTGATAAGAATGATTAAAGACCTGGAATACATCAATCGAAGACAGAGTGAAAAGAAAGAGATTGTTTATTTTAGAAAGGAGACAAAAGAGGTCTTGATAAACATATATAAAATAGTGAATGGTACAGAGAAGGTAGATTGGGAATATCTGTTCTCCCTATCTCATAACACAAAAACAATGGGGACAGACAATGAAAGTTAAAGGTGGAAAATTCAATATTGATTAAAAAGAAATACATTTTCACACAATACATAATTAGACTGTGGAACCCATTGCCATAGGATGTTGCTGAAGCTATGCATTTTGCAAGATTCAAAGAGGAAATGGACTTTTTTATGAATTACAAGAATATCCAGAGTTATAATAGTTAATGATAAACAGGAGTATTTGAAGGGATATAAAATCTCGTGCCTCAGGATTTAAACCAATCTTCAGATAAAGGGATTAGGACGAGACACTCATGGAGGGCAGTTTATTCCACATCTACCTGCTGTGTATTTCCTGCATCTTTTTCTGAAGCATCTGAAGCTGGCCACTGTTGCAGACAGGATACTGACTTGATGGACCACTGGGCTGATTCGAAATGGCAATTCTTAGGAGGAAAAATGCTGTGCTCCTTCCATCCTGTCAGAATGTTACTACAAGATGTCTTCCTTCCTCTCCTGTTTCTCTCCACCATGATTTTTTATGTTTGGTACAGAAGGTTAACGTTCAGCTGTCAATAACTAGGTTCTGTTAATAGAATATCCTTTTGAAATCACTGTAAAGAAGAAATAGTATGATATGCTGGACATCACACACACATCTGAAAACCATAAACTCCTGAGTTCTAATCCTACTTCTGTTACTGACTTAATGTACAGCCTTAGGCAAGTGACTGAATCCCTCTGTCTCAGTGTCCCTAACTGTAAAATGGGAAACAGTTTTAGTTCCTTCACCAAATTAATTGAGGAAAGAAATTCTCTTCACTTGTCCATGGGGCAGTTCAGACTTCAAATTGGGTTGTCTTTAATTTTGGGGATGTGCCCACATTTCTCTCCAATAAATTAAAATGAAATATTTTTGGTGCTCGTTCCAACGGCATTTTTCTGCATTCTGCTGGCTCTATTTTGAAGTATTTTGTCAGAGTTTTTCATGTCTATTTCTTGTTTTTAGTGTGTCTGAGATATACTTGGTGTCATATTTGAAATCTTTTGTTCTCTGTGTGTGTTAATTTAGTTTGATCCAGGATCCTGGCCACTTTTTCAGAGTATTTAAAAATCTCTAAAGCTGAAATCATGTTGAACAACTTTGTATCCACAGATTAAACAATGAGGAGGCTACCTTTTGGCTCTCCTCATGTTGCAATTTAGAATCATCTAGTAAAAGGAGCATCTTTGTGGACCACATGACAGATTGTCTACTTCCATGCTTTCATTTAAAAACTGTAGAGGTGCTCATATACATTATCTGTACAAGACTCATTTCTAAAGGCCTCACATCCACTTACACAAGAGGATTGCCATCATCAAAAAGCTTCTCATGCTTTCTGCAAATTACATGAAATGAAACCTCTGGATTTTTTACCATTCCATGAATTCTGGAGATCACATTTATATCTACATTTCTCATATTCTTTAGCATAGCCTTCTGTCCTATGTACTCTAAAGCTTCTTGTTCCAGGGTATTCAGTATTCATAGATTCATAGATTCCAAGGCCAAAAGGGACCATTGTGATCATCTAGTCTGACCTCCTGCATTACACAGACCATAGAACTTAACCTCTGCTGACTCAGTCTGATGGATTGTTTACCCTAAAAAACAAAATGGTGATAGATGTCCCATACATATTTCAGTTTTATTTTAAAACAACCAAGTCTGTGTGTATATCATTTGTATATAAATGTGTGGAAAACAGTTAAAGTCAGCACTTAAGTTTGCAATTAAAAGGTTGTAAGAAAATATTAGAGATACCACCTCCCTCCAAAAACACATTAGATTGTGTTTTGCAGCTGCAACAAATTATCAAATTTGGGTTTGATATACTATGAAACGTACTCTGGCTTGGCTGGCAAATTCAACTATCATCGGTCCCTCTGGCAAAAATAAATGTTTGTGAGCTGACGATGGCCTATAACCTGTAAGTTTTATTCCTCTTACTATAATCAAACCAAACAGTGTCTTTCAAGCAACTATTCCTGCTAAGTTTTCAAAGGTCTGAAAGTTTCTTCACAACCTATTCTGGCATGTCTTAATTATTAAACAGTGTACCTTGTTGTCCAAAACTGCATTTAGAACTATCAGACTCCACCAGACCCAGTCTCTTCCCTTCCCAGGCACCACATAATTCTGATAAGAGCAAACAACATGTTCAAGGTATAGCTGGTTGCAAACATGGAAAAGCAGTTTCACCAAAAATTTTGAAGTAGCTTCTGTTTCACAGGGTGTGCAATAGAACAATTTCTTTTTTGGGGAAAATGTTATAAAATGAATAATGTCCAGCATTTTCTCCCAGGGAGGAGGGGAAAAAGGAAAACACAAATATAAATAAAATTCCAAATTTTGATTTTTTTCTGTTTTTTAAAAATGAAAATTTCAGTTTGAAATGTTACCAAAATGTGTCTCATTTGCCATTGAAAATTGTCATAAAATGACATTTTGTTGTGAAATTTTTTTTTTTTAAATATTTCATTGGAAATTTTTTCAGTAGAAAAATGTTTACCAACTCTAACTGAAAGTGAGGCTCAGCGTCAGGTGTGCTCAGCAATACATAGAATCATAGAATCATAGGGTTAGAAGGGACCGCAAGGGTCATCCAGTCTAACCCCTGCCAAGATGCAGGATTTGTTGTGTCTAAACCATCCAAGACGGATAGCTATCCAGTCTCCTTCTGAAAACCTCCCATGAAGAAGCTTTCAAAACGTACACTTCTCTTGGGGCCCATACTCTTTGCCCAAGGCATTAGTTATGTAGTGGGTATCAGCTAATGCATCCCTCTCCCCCTCTGAATGTTGGCTCAGTGCTGCTCTGCCTATTGTCACATAGCATCCCCTAGTTTTCCCTGTGTTTTTTGCTTGGTGGGCAGGATTTTCCCCACATTAGACTTCTATTGCTCCTGTGTTCCTGATTAATAGGATTTTTCCCAGACTCACCAAGCTACTACCTCACAGCTGCATACATCACTTTTAAGGTCTGAAATTTTTCTCTGAAGTGCCTAACAGCGGTTGGCCAGATTAAGATGACGACATCTATTTCCAGTTATCTTAAATGAAAGCTGATTAGGTTACTTGGGCTACGGAAGCAAATGAAGATAAAATCATGTTTTAATTGATGACAGACCTAATATTTTAATTTAAATCAAATAACTAAGTAAACTCTGTAATGTTATAATAAGTGTCCTGATTTTTAGCTTACCTTTTTTGTACCTCCAAAATAATTGTAAGTGCAGTTTAGGTTTGCAAATGAAAATAAGTGTGGATACAGTTTATCTTATTTAGGCAGCTAGGGTGGGATTTTCAAAGTTATGTAGGGGATTTGGATGCCCAGTTCCTGTTAATCTGGTAAATTTCCTAGGCAGTTTTGAAAAATCTCTGCTTCAGTGCCTGTTCTGTGTGCACAAATACTTAGAGTAGATGCCTAAGTGATCTACATTGTGAGCACAGACAGCATAGCTAAAGTTTTGAAAATCTATTCCATTCTGTGTATCAAAGAACTGGAAAATCAGGCACTTATGATATTGCATATGAGTAAATCATAGTATAAGAAATGAATAATATGTTCTGCTAATAGCAAAGCTATAAGGATCTCCCAACATGGTTTTGCAATCATTAATGGATGAGGAATGTGCATCGCACAAGGGCAATCAAAGCATGGTCAAATTATAGGCTTGGCCAGCAGAAGCAGGTAAGGTGCTTATTCTAATAGTGGTGTGTGCCACATGTTACAGACAGAACATACGTGCAATATCTAAAATTAAAGTAGTGGGGAACAAAAGGGAAAATGTGGTCACTTGCACATATATTCAAAGATGCTTTTGTATATAAAGAAGCAAACAAAAAAGTAGACAACTCTTTATAGCTATGTCGTGTGTTTTTTGTGAAAAAGGGTGAGGTGCACCCTGTGAAATGCAACATGGGTTGGTAAATATGTTGCCTGGTGTACTAACAGTACTGGCCTTCCACCCTACCCTTTCAATGTATGTGATAATTAAAATAAATAAAAAGTTCTTAGAACAGAAAAAGGAAGTCTGTATATGGCAACAGGCAGCTGCTGCTTGGTGTTTAATGCAGTGCATACTGAGAATTAGTAGAATTAGGGTTCGAATAAGCCTTCACTAGGATGCGCATCATCATTCTTCTTCACACTGTATCCCTACTCTAACTCATGAAATAATCCTGTGGTAGCAGGTGCTTGTTCATTTTAATAAAGATGTGCCTCTCCATCTTTCCCGTAGAGAGGCAAGTTCACCTGTCAGTTACTATAGCATGTGCTTCACTAAACACCAGCTTGGAGTACACAGTGGCAGCTTAGATAAAGCACATCTACTTGAGATAGTGGAGGCTGCAAATCCCCCTTGAGATGCCAATACAGTAGTATGTGTTTTGGCAGACACTACACAGTTGTTTTGAATATAACCTTCCAACATCTCTATGGCCCATGCCTCTGTAGAATCCATGAGCTCTTGGGTACCACAAATGAATCCAAAGTCTTTTAATGTCTCACCACGGGACTCTTCATCATGTACACTGCTGCTATTGACATGTATCTCCTCCCCCCTGCTGCCACTTACTGGAATCATAACTATTGGCACAGAATTCAAGCTTGTCCTGGATGCTCCAGAGAGCACTATGCCAACATAGCCACACTATCAATCCACCATTGCTTACCATAACAAAGGTGGTTCTCTCCTCTGCAATGCATGTTCTTGTTGGCTCTGAGGGCTATAAGATGATTCCACCCTGGAACTGGAGCCTGCTTCCTTTCTACTCCCTGTGGCTTTTTTGCTGCCAGTCATAACATCATTCCCCACTTCTCCCTTTGGAAGAGATATATATATGGTATATTAGGGGAGGTCTGACATGGGACATAATAGCACAAGCTCCTCTTATAGAGCTGCTGTGGGGTAATGCTGTGTTGTTCCTCTTGGACACTACTTTTCAGCTGGCACTTTGCCACATTATAATGTGCAAGTAACTTCAGAAAATTATGAGTTTGTTCACTTTGCACCTAGGTTGCTAGGAATCTGCCAGGGCAGCTACTGTTTTGTGATGTAGAGTTAATGTAGCAACTAAAAAAGAAAAACATTTTGTTTTTCTGTTTTGTCTTGCTAGTTCCCGAATCTAAAACAAATAATTGAAACTGAAAGCAAATGTTTGTTCTCTGTGTATGAGGGCACACGGCACACATCTGCTCGGTCCTGCTCCACTTCCATCTCAGTAGTGATCATGGGTTCTGTGATGACATCTTTGTCTAGGGCCAGATTCTGCCACCCTCATTCACACTGAATAGCACTGTAGTCCATTAATTTAGATTCAGAGAACTGCAAAGTAGCTTCATCAGACCAGCAATAATCCTATTGGTCAGAAAGGGGCTCATTGTTTTTAATGGGACTGCTTTTGGAGTAAGATTGTCACAGTTCAGGGTAACTACATCTGTATTCCGCATCCGTGGTTTAGCAAGGGCACTCACTCTTAGGATTCCAGCTCCCCAGCCAATAACTTCTCTTGGGTAGAGACATTCTCCCACTCCTGACCAGAGCATTTCCAGGCTGCACAGTTCCCTGACTACACTGTACATTCCCTAGAAATTCAGACTGCCTACACAGGCCTGCTTTGATTTTCTGCTCAGAGGTTATAAACAGCATAACTGCCCACAGTTAAGGTACCACACAGCTCTTTCTCAGCAAGCACATTTATTCTTAAGGCAAAAGCATTACAGAGAAACATATTAAAAACAATAAAAGAAGCTACATGGACGCTACAAAGCTTGCCAGATATCACCCTCTCCATCTCCCCATGGGCTCTGGTTGGTGTCAGTCCTTCCAAGCCTTCTCTAAGGATTGGGGCCTGCCTTGGTCAGAAGGTCCTGTCCATTTGCTGAATCAGAGAGAAGACCCTGGGTCAGTTTAAACTCAGGCTATTTGTCCAAAAGTCCTTTCTTTGTCTCTTGGCCTCTTCAGAATCCAGCTGGAACTAGTATATATGTACCTTCCCAGGAGGTACATCTTTGGAGGTGTTACAGTCTGAGTGAATTTTTCTAATCACCCCTCACTGTTCTTAGTTTCTGAAGGGGCTGTGGTTACCCTTCCACATGGAATTACATATTGCCCTGGGCCCACAATGATACATAAACTTAATACAATAAGATCACCCAAAGATACTGAAGGAAATTGTGATATTTATCATAGCTGCTCTTCAATCTGTATTGGTTCACAGCTTTTGCCACATTTCTACACAACCTCAGGTGAGAGGCAGGGATGCTCTCTTGCCCTGGCATTGTTCTGCTGAGCTATTGACTTGATATTAGGACTTGCTGATCCATACATCAGAATCAGTGTTGATCAAGAAGTATTCTCTGACCAAGACTATGCAGACAACTCTGCCCTGCTTGTGGAGAAGCCTGAGAATTTCAGCCCTGCCTTCCAGGTTTTTCAGATGCCACCTGCACTATGGGGTTGAATGTCTCATGGTAGAAAACCAGCATCCAGAACCTCAGGCATGAGCCACCAAAATCAGGACAGGACAGGGCAGAACCAGAACAGGCTGGGTCCAGCACTGTGGAGGCCATTGATGAGTTCATCTACCTAGGCTGAAAGCATAGTTGAAATGGTCACAGAAAACAATGTGCTCCAACTAATAGGTCTCATCATCTTCTGCATGAAGTTTAGTCTCGCTATGGAAACATAAATGTCTCTGCCAAGACAAAGTTCAAGAACTATCAAACCTGTGTACTGGCTGTGCTGCTATATGAAACCTGGATCCTCTTAAGGCAGACTTGGAGTGGCTAGAGGCATTCTATATACACTATCAGTGCCAAATCCTTAGCTATAGTGTGAAATACCAGCATCTCACAGAGATCTGACCTTCCTCCATTTGCTCATTCAAAAGTGGTGTTGCCTGCTCCTTGGCCCATGTCATCAGGACAGAAAAAAGCACCTCTGTACCTTGCACTCTGAAACTCTCCATTGATGCACAAAAGGGTGCATGCCCTGACCCCACCTGGCATCGCCTGCAGGGCTGCCCAAGAAATTCATGGATTCTCAGGATTAAACCAGATCTGGGAACTTCACTCTACGATGTGCAGAAAGAATAGCAAATATGGTAGGCGTCCAGCTTGGCTTAACAAAGATGTCCTTGGCGAACTTAAATGCAAAAAAGAAGCTTACAAGAAGTGGAAGCTTGGTCAGATGACTAGGGAGGATTATAAAAACACTGCTCGAACGTGCAGGAATGAAATCAGGAAGGCCAAAGCACAATTGGAGTTGCAGCTAGCAAGGGACGTGAAGGGGAACAAGAAGGGTTTCTACAGGCATGTTGCCAACAAGAGCAAGATTCGGTAAAGTGTGGGCCCCTTAGAGAATGAGGCAGGCAACCTAGTGACGGAGGATGTGGAGAAAGCTGAGGTACTCAATGCCTTTTTTGCCTCTGTCTTCACAGACAAGGTCAGCTCCCAGACTACTGTACTGGGTGATACAGAATGGGAAGGAGGCGAACATCCCGCAGTGCTGAAGAAACAGGTCCAAGACTATTTAGAAGGATTAGACATACACAAGTCCATGGGGCCGGATGCAATGCACCCGAGGGTGCTGAGGGAATTGGCTGAGGTGATTTCAGAGCGATTGGCTATTATCTTTGAAAGCTTGTGGCAACAGGGGGAGGTCCCTGATGACTGGAAAAAAGCAAATATAGTGGCCATCTTCAAAAAAGGTAGGAAAGAGTATACAGGGAACTACAGAATGGTCAGCCTCACTTCAATTCCTGGAAAAATCATGGAGCAGGTCCTTAAGGAATCCATTTTAAGACACTTGGAAGAGAGGAAGGTGATCAGGAACAGTCAACACGGATTCACCAAGGGAAAGTCATGCCTGACCAACCTGATTGCTTTCTATGATGAGGTGACTGGCTCTGTAGATATAGGGAAGGCGGTGGATGTGATATACCTTGACTTTAGCAAAGCTTTTGATACTGTCTCTCACAGTATTCTTATCAGCAAGTTAAAGAAGTATGGGTTGGATGAATGGACTATAAAATGGATAGAGAACTGGCTAGAGCATAGGGCTCAACGAGTAGTGATCAATGGCTCCATGTCTAGCTGGCAGCCGGTCACAAGCGGAGTTCCCCAGGGGTCAGTCCTGGGGCCGGTTTTGTTCAACATCTTTATTAAGGATCTGGAGCATGGGGTAGATTGCACCCTCAGCAAGTTTGCGGACGACACTAAGCTGGGGGGAGTGGTAGATACCCTGGAAAGTAGGGATAGGATACAGAAGGACCTAAACAAACTGGAGGATTGGGACAAAAGAAATCTAATGAGGTTCAACAAAGAAAAGTGCAGAGTCCTCCACTTAGGAAGAAAGAATCCCATGCACAGCTATAGACTGGGGACCGACGAGCTAGGCAGCAGCTCTGCAGAAAAGGACCTGGGGGTAACAGTGGATAAAAAGCTTGATATGAGTCAGCAGTGTGCCCTGGTTGTCAAGAAGGCTAATAGCATATTGGGCTGCATTAGGAGGGGCATTGCCAGCAGGTCACAGGAAGTGATTATTCCCCTCTATTCGGCATTGGTGAGGCCTCATTTAGAATATTGTGTCCAGTTTTGGGCCCCCACTACAAAAAGGATGTGGACAAATTGGAGAGAGTACAGCGGAGGGCAACAAAAATTATTAGGGGGCTGGAGCACAGGACTTATGAGGAGAGGCTGAGGGAACTAGGCTTGTTTAGTCTGCAGAAGAGAAGAATGAGGGGGATTTGATAGCAGCCTTTAACTACCTGAAACGGGGTTCCAGGGAGGATGGAGCTAGGCTGTTCTCAGTGGTGGCAGATAACAGAACAAGGAGCAACGGTCTCAAGTTGCAGTGGGGGAGGTCTAGGTTGGACATTAGGAAAATGTTTTTCACTAGGAAGGTGGTAAAGCACTGGAATGGGTTACCCAGGGAGGTGGTGGAATCTCCATCTTTAGAGATTTTTAAGCTGCGGTTTGACAAAACCCTCACTGGGATTATTTAGCTGCGGTTAGTCCTGCTTTGAGCAGGGGGTTGGACTAGATGACCTCCTGAGGTCCCTTCCAACTCTATGATTCTATGATTCTATGTCTGGTACAATGCTATCAACTGTGGTCACTCTGGCTGGGGCAACAATCCTCAATAGATTATGTGCATTTGATGGTGGCTACGGACTGTGAACAGGGTAGCAGAATCTGGCTTTATATGAGTTACAAATTAGTCACCCTGAAATAAATTCTCTGAACATCAGCTTCCGCACAATTTTCTATGTGGAGCTGCACAGCCTGTTTCATAATTTCTGACTTCAAGAGGAGCCTTCTTTCCAGATTGCCTTGTCCTCCCAGTTAAATTGAGCAAATCAGACACACTCTGTGACAATTCTCCAAGAATTACCCACTTAGGAAATGACCGATACTGAGGTACTTCGCTGCAACTCTTATGCCTGGACCATCATGACCCAATATGTCACCTTGGAAATGGTGTCTTTTTCTGAACAATGTCTCTTTTCCTTTATATAAAGATTTCTTCTGCTGCTGCCCCTGGCCCTTTACCTTATGTGCAGAATTGCTCTGATTTGTCCATGACGGGGAAAAAAAACCCTAATTTTTCTTGTGGTTTGGTGTTCCAATTATAAAACTATAAACTAAATGAGAGCCTTAATTATAGTAGAAAACAGACTGAAATATTGTAATTTCCCTCGCTGTGTAGTCAAGTGGAGATTAAAAAGCCAGTGGCCTAAATTTATGTTATTTGTATTTCTAGGAGTCAAACCTCAATCATGTAAAACAGCCACTAGGCCTGTATTAATGGGAGAGGCCAAGAGAACTGAATCTCAAAGGGCTATTGCCCTTAGGACATAGTACATTATGATAATGTGATGAAGAATAATTACCAAATGTGAAATATATATTGTCAAATATAGGAGCAAGCAATTCCCTGGCTGAAAATCAGGGAGATTAGACAAGGTAGTGAACTCTAGTCAGTCAGTTCCCCCAGGATCATGTGAGTCAGGATTAAACAAGGCAGAAGCCTAAATTTATGTTATTCATATTTCTTTGAGCCAGGTCTTAGTTGTATAACAGAGACTATAGACTTTATTTAATGGTACAGGCATAAATGAGCAGAATTCCAGATGATGATTGCTGCTAAGACAAGGTACAGTATATTGAACGAATGTCATGAAATATTGTTAAATAATACGCATAAACAGCTCCCAAGCTCTTTTGATTAAGGCAAAAATGGAAAAAGAGTATTAGCATAATCACATTTTATATATACATAACTCAGAGTACTTTAACTATAGATTATTTCTCATAAACAGCATTAAAATGGCTTCTATTTCATCCTACTTCTGACCACATGATATAGGCTCTACCAGTCAGAAAACAAGATCTAATATTTTGTGACCAGTCCCAACCAATCTAGATTCAAATTTGTAAATATACCATAAAAAGATGCTGAAAAGTTCCTGTGAGTAGACAGACGGTGAAAACAGTTTTGTGCTCAACCCGGATGAGATTTTGCTTATATAGAAAGTTCCATGAAAAGCATGCAATATCCATGAAAGCAAGGCCAACTTTGAATGAGTTGTAATTTCACTGTGAATATTTCCCTCAGCTATGCGTAACACTGTATTAATTTGAATAATTATAAATATTAACTTTATCCCCAAAGATCGGACCAATCAGTGTTCATTCCTGCAAGAAGGATTTTACACAGCTATTTATAGTGAAGTAAATGGGACAATTGTGTGACTAAAAACCATGTGTGTAAATAAAGTTTGCAGAACTGGACCCATACTGTTTCATCAAAAAGTTTTCAAAACTTGGCTACTTTTTCAATACTTTATGGGATTTTGGTACAGAGGCACTGAAATATAATCTTGAGACTGGATTGTGAGACTGACTGGATTGTTAGGACTAATACCACAATTCTTTAAGCAAAACTCCAATAACAGACACAGAGAGGTGGTTTTAATGAAACAATTAGAAAAGTAAATGTTTCCTTTCCTTTCTGATCTCCACTTTTTATGGTGTGTCCAGATCCTTGATAGCTTAGCTGGTAGCCCTTGCGGACCAGTAAAACTGTCTGACACTCAAACTTGAGTTTTGATTTTGTAAACTTTACACTACCCTCATGGCACATTTGCTAAAATCACACAAACTACTTTGGGTCTGAGCTTGCAAACACTCACAATATTCACACAAGTAGTCCTACTGAAGTCAAGAATTTCCTGGATTAGGCCATTTGGCTTCAATCCAGCAAAGCACCTATGCACATCTGTAACTTTAAACACATAAATAATTTAATTGATGTCAATGGGATTTCTTTTATGTTTAATTTTATGCATGGGGTTTATGTATTTGGTTGGATTGGGGCCTTTTTTAGGAGGATATCTGGAATCTGAACAAAATCTGCCTATAGATCATACCTGATAGTATTACATTTCTGTTTCAACTCATGATAAACTGGAAACAGTTTTATTCTTCAGAGTGTGGTGAAGTCTCTTCCTGTTGCAGATGATCTGGCTCATGGACCAATAGTGTTGTAGTTTGTTTGTAGTATTTTTTTTAAATAGGTTTTAATTACTGTTCTCTCTCTCAGGAAGGCCAATGATTTTCTTCTGGAGATATAATATAACAAAAAAGTGTTATAATAATTTGTCAAATGTAATTTAAATGCACTTTTTTCCCCAAAGTCCACACCTCAGAAATGACTTGTCAAAAGTTACTTCTGCTCTGAACAGTATCTATATAGCTTATGTACTTATCTGTTCCCCCTACCCATAGTTTCTGAGTGCCTCACAATCAATTTATCTACTCAACACCTCTGCGAGGCAGGGATGTGCTATTACCGCCATTTCACAACATGGAAAACTAAGGCACAGAGAGACAAAATGACTTACCCAAGGTCACATAGGAAGTCTCTGGCAAAACAGACAATTGAAGCCAAATCTCCAGCTAGCACCCTGACACTGGACCATCCTTCTTTCCATGTTTGCCTGTCAATACATGTAAACCTTGACACCGGAATGATTTTATTTAATAAGCTAGAGGGACCCTGTGATTTCTAATAGAAATCAGGATTTACAACTGTAAGTAGATTAGGTACAAAGAGGCTATTGCCATTCCATATTATGATACACAAATTTCCAGGATATTAGAAAGCTTAGCTAAGAAGCTAAATTGTTTTAAACAATCAGCAATATACAGTAACACCTTGAACTCTTTAAATAGCTGCTATAGTAGAATTTATAAGCTGTTCAGATTTGTTTCATTTAGAAAAACATGATCGATACAATAATCACATGTATAGGACAAAATTTCAGAAGCGACCACTGATTTTCGATGTATCAGATTCTTGGATTTCAAGCTAGACTCACAAAAATAGAGGCAACTAAAATCAATGACTACTTTTGAATATTTAGCCTTTGTGATTAAGGGCTGTATAATGTTTTTTTGCAGAAAAAAACTGGACAAAATGAAAATATTCGGAGGAAAATACACCAAATATGTGCATCATTTACCCAAACTTACCTTTTTACATTTCCTTTGCAAATCATAGATATATACCTCTTAAACTGGGATATTTCCCCCCTTTCTAATGTTGAAATTTCAAATTTCATTAAATTTGAAACTCATGGATCCAGCTCCTAGATCATAGGGATGCAGCCAGGAAAGGAATCATCTAGAGACAAATAACAATTTATGCTTGTTTCCTCCAAGTAAACATGAATTATGACTTTATCTAGAAGTCTCCCCCCAATGTTAAAAATGTAGCTGATAAACACCAATTTATAATTGTAAGGTAGATGCATATAAAGATGTCAGGGATCATGAACCAGTATTTCCAAATCCCTTCTTCTGCAAGGAAAAGTAATAAAGCAACAGCTTCAGTATATGCGCTGGTCTGAAACAATACCTCTCTAATGTCTCTCTAAAGTTTGCCTTTAGGCCAGTGTTAATTGTAAAAAGGCAAATGGTATGAGCAGGTTTTCAGAATATGGTACTTCTGAAAAATAAGTGCAATAAGAAAAGAAGATAAATATCCCGTGCTAAGAAACTATTCTCTAAATTTCCCCAGTCAAGCAATATTTATCAGGGGCATTGATTTAACTAGCGGCTATTGGCAGTTACAAATGGATGATGACAGGAAACAAAAATACACCTTTATTTGCCATAAGGGGGCTTTTCATTTTAACATAATGCCTCTTGGAATTACCAGTGTCCCAGCTACATTTCAAAGATTAATGAAAGGCATCCTGTTCAGGTTTAATATACTACACTTTTATAGTACATTTTGACAATGTATAATTATCATAGATTTCCAGAGTTTTGAACAACACTTAAAGACCTTACTAGAAGTTTTATAGAGAAATAAAACAATCAGGCAGTTAAAGTTAATTAAGGGTAAGTTAGCACTATTTTGATGCCAGCAAATTTGAAGTAACTTATTTTGTAATCCCAGAGAACATATTGAAAATACACCTTTACAAGGACATGATAAAATTAAAATAGCTTCCAGAATATCTTCCTGTGAAAAGAGAACCACTAACTATTACAAGAGTGCTAACTATTTTTCTTGGTGAGAATCTCTAGGTTCAATGCCACTAAACTTAATTTATTCCTAGATATTTATGAACACTTATTTCTAAATACCAAAATTGAAACTAACCTTATTCTTCTTAGTGTCCCTCATATATACAGAAATATTTATGTTTTGCTGTATAATCTCAGGGAGAAAATTCATTGTTTAAATGTGTACAACATTATTTAAACTTTTGCATGTCACTTCATTTACCTTACTGCATTAATTCCAGTATTCCATAAACAGAATATTTTAGGGAAAACCTGGGATTTAACTCTGATTCAATCAGAGTCTATAAATACCGCTGCAGGGAGAAGTTATCAGATTGTGGAATTGATCTGGGCAAATTGATGGTGTCAGTTCAGAGCAACTGCATCTGCATTTCTCCCCCATGGTCCACCACAGGCACCCACTCTATTATCCTGGCTCCTCAGACATCACTTCTCCTGGGTAGAGACCCATGGCTCTCTCCCGCCTGACTGGAGTTTTTCAAGTATGCACAGTTCCTTGCCACAATGAAATATTCCCAGCAAGCCAGCCTGCTAAACAGGCCAGTGTCTGCACTTTGCTTTCTCTCCAGAGGCTATGAACACTTGTAATTGCCAGCAGTTACAATTTACCAGACTGCTTTTTATAAACAAGCACATTTATTCTTAAGATGAAAGCATTTAAGAGAAAACATATTAAAACAATAAAAGAACTTACACACATGTTGAAAAGCTTACCAGAGGTTACCTCAACTCCAACCTCAGGTTCTGGAAGTTGTCAAGTCCTTCAAAATCCACAACTGGGTTTTCCTTGTAGCTACAAGTTTATTACTGGCTCAGTTTCAGAAGCAAAACAACCATGGGAAGTTCAGTGTTTCTGTTATACAGCTTGGGC
Organism: Emydura macquarii macquarii; assembly: GCF_026122565.2. NCBI lineage: Eukaryota > Metazoa > Chordata > Testudines > Chelidae > Emydura > Emydura macquarii. Next base: position 55,676 of record NW_027132690.1, on the reverse strand, counting down.
ATTTGATCTTGAGACTCTGTCAGCAGACAGCAATCTCTCCTCAAATTGTAGCATCAAAAGGCTGGGTTTTGCATAACTGGAGATATGTAATTTGCATTCACATCCCCCTGGAGATCACCCAGTCAAACCACATGGTATTATCTATTCTTGTTTGGCCTATTGTTCATTACAGTCCTTTGAAGGTCATAACTCTTTCCAGGGTTCACATCCCATCTCCCCTTCCCTCCCCCCCCCCAGTTTACATATAATCCTAACCCATAATAATACCTAAACTTTGCATTTACTACAAGGAACCCCTAAGATACTTGAACTTAAATATATAAGGTATTGTCCTGGTTACTGAAGGAAATGTCCATATCTGTCACAGATGGGTCTATTTATGTTTGGTTTTCTTAGTTGTCAAAGGGGACCAGATCATTGAATGGGTGATCTTTGATTATGATTTGTATAGAAAGAAAAAAAGATCTCTTTAAGGTAGTAGACAGAGTCATAACCTGTGTTATGGTAAAATATGCATAGAATTACCTGGTACAATAATTAACCCAGAGTTCTTAAAACTAAACTCAGGAAAAACCTTGGTGCATCTCAACACTCACCGTTCATTATGAGACCCTGAAAAATCACCCAGATTTCTACCAGGCATCCATCTGATCCATAAAGACAATGTTTTAGCATTCTGTAATCTTCAGAGACACTGAAAATAGTATCTCACTCTTCAATGCTGTCAGTTCACTACTTCCCCTGCTTAACATATCCTGTATTACTTCTATCATTATTATGGAAAAAATGACAATTTCCTCCACTCCAGAATGATAAAAACTCATAAGAGGATAATGGCCATTAACAAAACACTTCCCCTTCATTAACTTCCAATGACCTTCTCCCCTAACAATGTCCATACTACCTCATGGTACCTCTATGAAACTGATATCCTTGTTAAAGGATCCTCTGTTCTTTGCAAAGAACTATCACCTCGGACCTGAGAAACTCACTATTAAACACGTGTCTTGTAGGATATTTATCCATAAAGAGTAACATGTAAGGTATCTGTTGAAAGCTCATAACATGTCAAGCTTCATAGTCATAGTGAGATCTATGTATAGGTACTACTTAAAGAATAATGTTATATTGAATGTTTGATTTATGGGCTCGGAATAAAAAATTATTCAGGCAGGAAGGAGTTGTCACACCACCCTGTTTAGCTACTGAAGCAATAAAGGCTCAGTTGTCTGGCCTTGTTCAATCCCAAGACTTTAATGGGAAACCATCAAAGACAACTGTGAGCAATTGAAACCTATTGAAGGTAAAAAAGGAACATTAGAACAAGACAGGGGTTCACTGCATCTAGCAATAAACAAAAGATTATGTCAGTATAACAGAGGTGGGGAAAAGCACTTGATATACTTTCACTGAGAAGACATCTTGGGAAACAGAGATGTTCTCATAAAACTTTGGATCCTGGTTCTTGTGAAACCAGCCAGCTCTATAACAATGGCTGACTCATGAACTTGGGGAGGAAAACCCACATTATTAGATAGGAAAGGTAACTATTGATGAGTGCAGACCCAGGTTAGTATTTTATGATTTTGGTTTTTACTGTAACCATTTGTTTCTACCACTCTCTTTTGTTTCTTGTAGAAGCTCAATTCTTTCTTAAATACACTTTATTTTGTTTTATTACAAGTGCTGTTTGTTATATAGGAAAGGGTGTTTAAGGTAAAACTGGTAAAATGGGACTATGCTGCACCTTTGGAGGCAGAGGATCTGGGATTTCTGTGGCTAGCCAGTGTCAGGGGCTGGATAGCACAGGGGAATAATTCAAAGGTACTCAGGCTCACCTATTGCTAACCTGCAAGGCAAAGTCAGGGCCAGCATAGCCCAGAGGACAGGGCTTGTGTGGCTGAAAGGCTGGTGGTGTCAGGGAACTGACACCGAGCCAGGCACAAGCAAGACTCCCTTATATCAGCGGCAGGGGTAACAAGGTGACTCACAGTCCTGGGTGCCTTGAGAATCATCACAACCCCTCATTCTTGTTTCATGTAACACTGCCAGAATCAAAAACTCCATATACATATTGTGGTGAGGTGGACCTGTTTGGCTCCGTGGGTCTGCACTGCCTTCAGCTATGCCGGTGGTGTGACTGGGTGGGAGCAGCGGGGGGAGGGCCCGGTCCCGCCCTTTACCCGGGCCCTGACCCAGGGACCCTGCGAGGAGTAGCCTCAAACAGCTTAGTCGAGGGGCTACTACCTTCCCTGGGTCACTTGTCTGCAGCCCCCCCTGCTTGCGGTCCTCCTTCAGGCTCTTTGGGGCCGGCGTCCACTGGTCTTGCCTGGACGGGCTCCTTCTTAACTCCCGTGACTGGGTGCTCTCGCAATACCCACACTAGCTCCAAGCCGTGTAGCAGCTCTGCTCCGCTCTGCTCCGCTCCTCCACCGGCTCCACGCCTTGTAGCTGCTCCACTCCGCTCCTACACTCAACTCCCTCTTAGCTGCCCCTACCTGCCTGAAACAGAGGCTTTTACCTGCTGTGGCCAGCTCCCTAATTGGCTTCAGGTGCCCCAAATAACGTGGAGTAACCCCGGCTGTGTTATCCAGGGAACAGGGATTTGCTAAGCCTGGGGCTGATATATATGCCTTCCAGCACCCTCCTATAGCCATCAGGGCTGGCCCCATCATAATATGCATTACTATATTGGAGTCAGCAATAGAGCTGGTCGAGAATTTTTCAACAAAATGTTTTTCTTTGGAAAATGCCAATTTACTGAAACAAAATTTTTTCTTGGAAACATCAGTTTCAATTAAAGTTTCATTGTGAAGTTTTCTTAGGTGCAAGATTGAATTTTTGGCTTTTCAGGGCTAGGTCTCTCTCTCTGAAAGCCTCCTGTTGGTGTGTTCCACTTTGTATAAAGAATGAGAGACACCGACTCCATTTCCTGGTGGTCAGGGCATTCACCTGGGCTGTGTGAAACCCACATTCAAGTCCTTGTTCTGAATCAGATGGAGCAGGGACTCATTCATAATAAGGACTTGAACATTGGGCTGTTGGCTGTTCTTCAGTGGATCTCTATGGTTTTTTGTGAACATTTTTGAAAGGTCTAGTGTTTGTTCCAATGTGAAATGAAACCAAATTCCAAAACATATGCAAACTCTGCCTTCAGTATCGCAACATGTCTTTTCTCCTGTACACAAAGTCATCTTGCTCCATTCTGACATATACTACTAATTGCATATTCACTTCATAATCATTTTTTAACGGCTTAAACCAATGTCCCCTGATGTCAGTGGCTGCCCTATCACTGACTTCAATAGGAATTGGATCAGGTCCCTAGTCTTTCAAATCCTGCATTAACGTATCTCTGCTACCTCCACATAACCCCATTTTTGCCATTTCTGGCTCCCACTCAGTCTTCCGTTCACTCCTTTTTTTTGCTGGAGGTTTTATTTTGTTATGATGGCACCAGAACAATCTGCTCATCTACCTTTTTCTCGTTGATTTCACATTACTTGTAAAATGTCAGTATGACACCCCCGGGTATACAACCTGGACTATGGGACTTCTGTGTCTCCTTTTACTCTCTGGCTCAGGGTACCTCTCACACTGCTCTGCTAGTGACAAGCAGCTCCTTCTGGATTTGCTCTCATACAGTCATTAGCATATGATGGCACATGCAAAGATACATGCAGGCTCTCACAGCCTCTCATGAATTTACACAGGGGGACACCAGCAAATCTCCCCAACCTTACACCTCAGAAATATACTGTCTTACACTGCTCAAGACCTTCTTGACCAGTGTAAACACATTAATTAGTTCAACACTTCATCAAAGGATAGTGGACATGCACCTGCCTTTATAATCTGAGCAGATTCCCCAAAGCACTTTAGACAAACTCACTGGTAAAGATAAAACATCAAAATAAGTTTATTAACTACAGAAAGATAGATTCTAAGTGATTATAAATGTTAGGCATACAGGTCAGAGTTTGTTACATAAGAAATAAAAGGTAAAATTGCAGTCTAAATCCTAAATTTTATCAGACTAAGCAAGGTTTGAATCAAATAGCTTTTCTTACCCCACTAGGCGTTTTAAGTAGTTCACAGTTCTTAATACACAAATTGAATTCCCTGCTCAGCCAGGGACCAATCTCCTCAGTTCAAAGTCTTTATTCCAAATGTTCTTGTTTCCAGATTGGGAGGAGAGAGGTGGACTCATGATACCACTGTCTCTTATTTTATACTGTCAGTTCATGTGCCTGGAAAAAGACTAGTTCAGACATGGAATCAAGCATCACATGTCCTGATACCTTGCTGAGTCACGGAGTTGAGCAAACTCCACTGTATGGAGCTTGAACAACTGTCTCTTATTGATTGTGAATCTGTTGTTTACAATTTTCCTGCTGGTCAGTGGCTTATGATTGTTGTTTTACATCCATCTAGGTGTGGGTCACCTGCTTTGTTGTGACTGGAGAGCTAACTGTGTGCATCTCCCAGATGCACAACGTATTTCAATAATGACCATATAGCAAAATTGCATAACTCCATGTACTGTGATGATATACATATTTTGACAGAACAATGAGTTTCAGCAAATCATGACTTTTTCATAATATACCTTACAAGGCATTCTTTGTACAAAATATTATAACCACATACAAGTAGTGAATGCTGGGGTTACAGGATGTATTTTGAGGTACTATATGTCACAGTCAGCAGGCTGTTAGCCATTTCCCTACTCAGGAATTTTCTATTTCCAACTTTTCAATCCTCATTTAGGGTACAGTAGCTACCTGCTCTGATTTCTTATTGCACATTTTACAGCCTTACCCATTATTGTCACTGCTGTGCACTGAGATATTTGTATGCAGGATTTTATCAAATTAAATTGTATTTTAATTATATTGTATTATGCTTTATGTCTTGTGATGGTAAAGGCCCTGTATAACTTACATGGAGTGAAGCCACAAGATCACCATTCTTAACTAGCAGAATGAACACACATGTATATGTTACTGAACTAGAGAGATAACTAATGAGAACTAAAGTATGCTAAGGTGTCATAAACATGAAAGGCATCAAATCAAACCTTATTTTATAAAAATTACCATACTAAAACAGACCAGTTATCCACCTAGCTTGTTATCTTGTTTCCAATGGTGCCCAGTGATGGATATTTCAAGGAAAAGTGAAATCACTTCTCTTTTTTATTTAACCTAATTGTGCATTACTACACCATTGGGAATGGGTGTGGGAGGAGAATTTATTTCCTCACTCTAGGTGAATCGTTTATGCCCAGAAACATGGGAATTGAAAGTCCTTTTAATTCTTATAATGTTTTATCATGCAGATATTCATATAAAGGTCTAATCCTTTCTTTTTAGGAAAATAGGAATTGTCATACTGGATCAGACTTGACATCCATCAAGTCCAGGGTGTTGTCCTTTACAATGACTCAGATGCTTCAGAGAAAGACGCCAAAAACTTTGCAAAGTTTTAAAAATGTACTAAGCAAATTGGCTCAATATATGTGATTGCCTTTATACACAAACATACACAGAGCAATTTGCTCTGAGAAAATTCACATAAAGTAAATTGTTTGTGGTTTTGATTCACATGTGCTGAAGTCAAATGTTCATGGATGCTGCTCAGAAAATTCAAGCTCAATATTTTCACTGATGTTCAGACTTGCTTGGAAGTAAGATCTATCTTCATATTTGGTGATTGGGAATTATACAGAATACTCATATATATATATATATATATTGTACACACTGCCACATGTTTAATAGCTTAATGTTTAATAGTTTAATATTAATAGCTTAATGTTTAATAGTTTAATATTAATAGCTATTGCAATGTGCACACGTGTATACAGAATTTTTCTACATAGCTGTAATTAATTTGGAATGTCTAGCTGTGTCACTGCAATAAGGTGACACATTTGGTCGTTCTATGCTGCTTTAGTAAGCAGTCTCATTTGCTCATGAAAATGACATTACCGCATTCTGCTTTCAAATGCATTATCCATCCCAAACAGAACATGAACAACATAAAAACCTAGGAAAATTATACTCCCCTGAAAGATAATGCCACATAATTGAGTCTCTGTATATGTTGTTTGGAGACAGTAACAAATAAATGTAAAACAGAATCCCTGAAACTGGTACAGCTTGTAAAATCTTGTTAAGCCATGTTAAAAAAAATACACTTATGCTCCCATTAGAAACTACAGTTTATTTATTGCTTCCCATTCTTTAGCCCTACTAGGCATAGGCTTTTTTAATCTTCCTTCGTCTCCCCCCATCTTCTGCTTTCAAAGTGAACTCATTGAACTCTTGGCAATTAGTGTAATTGAAATTTATTGACAATGCGGCTGACTGCTGAAGCTTCATTGTTCCAAGTGCTTAGTGCACAGCACTATTGAGCAGTGCCATGGCAGTGTCAGACTGCTCATACCTTGCTCAATTATATCAATGGCCCAGTGACTGCCAAAGGTTCCTTTGGGGGTATGAATGTTACTTAGTGATAAGAGCCTTTCGAAACAGAATCCCTGGGCCCCATCTCTAGTGGGAGATGGAAATGAAATATGTATTTCTCTGCTGTGGAAAATTAATGTAATTGGCTCCCTTAAAAAGCTTTGACAAGTTGACCTGTTTGAAATCTGAGGAGGGCTTATGCTGCAGTATCATATTATCTCCAACATTAAACCCCTCCTTTGGTAGGGTGACAGTGGGATAAAATGGAATTTGGATAGTAATATTAAACTTCAGCTCTGTTGAACACAGTAATATGTTTCCCGTTTATAGCTTGAAGCTTACACAAATCCTATCTTTTTTATACTACTATCTAATCTTTTTTTGTTTTGCTTTATACTGGGACAAGAGAGAAAAAAGACCACTGCATTTAGTTTTTCTTCTAAAATGTCTATAAATTAGAAGTTTAAATATATAATTTCCTCAAATTTAAGTCAGGTTAATTTAAAAGGTCAGAATTAACCTTACACCCAAATTAAGAGGTGTATTCTCTAAATGCACAAAGATTTGCATTTGTACAATGAATGAGATCCAAGCAATGCAGTCCAGAACAAAAAGGAGTATGTACACACACACGTGAGTGCATACATACACATGCTTGTTAGAGAATTTTGCCAGGAGCAAATTACTGCCCATGCTTAAACCTTATTTATTTCCACTGTATTCATTGTGACTGCACACTTGTAAATCAGGCAGAGTTCAGCCAATATCTTTTAATTTTATTTTAGATAATATAATGACGTAAGGGTTTAAGGGTTTGTTTAATGGGATGTTTGTGATGCTTCCTGGGGATACCCGGGGCTGTGAGGCACTTGACTCTCACCTGCACTTAGTGCGAAGAAGCCTTGTCTGTGCCTGCTGTGGGTCAGCTCGCTGACTCTGCCAGCCATGGACAACTCCACCACTGCCCTCTCAGCCTACTCAGGTTCTGCTGTCCCTCTGCAGGTCAGCAATAGGGACACATCAGTCTTGAGCCCTCTGAGCATCCCTCTGGCGTGTCCAGCACTTGTTCCACTGGACACTAACTGAATTCACAGGCCCACCACTCCCAAAGGAATAGCGCACAGCAGTTTCAGCTCAGGGTCACTGCTCTGCTCAACTCAGCGCATTCAGATTTGTTCGCAATGAAAACAAGGAAACATTTATTTAACAAAGGACAGGAGATTCAAGAAGAAAGAAGTAGAATTAATGGAAGCAAATGGTTATATATAAAATAAAATCATAACATACGCCTCTCTCATGAAAGATAGCTCAGCTAACATTTTTCTCTCAGTGCTGAACAGCCAGATTGGCTGTGATCCTCCATTCATTAGACGAGCCAGCTGGCTGCTTGTCCCCTAAGTGAAGAATACTTGGGTATACCTCTGAACCACCAGATATAGTTCCAACCATCAGTCATCTTCACTTGTAAACAGCATATCGCTGCTGCTTGTTTTTTTCCTGTATAGAATCTCCTGTGGAGACTTTGTATCACTTGATTAGTATTGTGCTCAGACTGTAAATAGGCATGCATTATGAAGTACACAATATTCAATTTACATATAGCCAGAGAGGATAAGATAAGCATCTCCTGCCTGAAAGAAACTTCTTTATCCCCTTGTGGTGAGTGGCCCTGACTTACAGACCTTACTTAAAAGCATCATTTTCAGTATATATATATACATAACTCCTTACATATTAGTTGTACATACGTTTTGCAGTGATTAATAATTAGATCAGTTTGACACAAGTTTTCAGTAGAGAGCTTATATGACACCCTTTGACAAACTATGGAGACCAGACCCAGGAGATCCCTGTAAATCTGTGCACCCCTGTGTCCTCTGCCAGAGGGCACTAAGAGGCCCCTGTTTCAAAGTATTAAAACAGAGCAGAGTTTAAATAGGAACATTCATATACAACTCTGGGACCTTATTACATTCTCTCTTTTCCCCTCACTCTCTCTTCCTCTCAAAACCAGTTTGAAAGGAAACTTTGAAAAATTTAGTAGGACACAAAAAGATGAACAGTTGTTTAGTTAAATAAACTGTGACCTCCTCTTAAGGCCCAAAACATTCAGGGGTTCAGATTTGGGATTGTGATTGAGACCACTATATGGGTTAGCTACAAAACTTTAGATTCCAAACCCATCCGCCAAAGCTCTAGTGTATTTGGATCTGGTCTTTTATTTCAGGGTCATCTTGAATTCCCATATGTGAAAATGAGACATTATGATAGTGTCTCTTGTTTCTTAGACATAGTTTCTTTGGAATACTTCAGGACTGTAAATGGTAGTATAAGGCACACCTCATCAGTAGTCTGCAAAGGTTTCTAAACAAAGAGAAGAAAAATCTGCAGTGGTATAGGGCTGGGAGGGCAGGGCAGGTAAGAGAGCAGAGGAAGGAGTAGGATGTAGGGACTATTTTGCTGAGGTAGGGAGGAAACAGGAGTGCGTGGGTGGGAGAGATGTGAGAGAGGATAATTTGACTCATGTCTCATTTTAAAATCTTAGATAAGACAAAACTGCAAGTTAAAATTGCACTCCTTTGAGGGACGTGGGGATTGTTGGGCATTTGAATATTGTGATTTTAGTCTGCCATTACAGCTTTGGTTACCATTGTGTCCCAAATATGGAAAAGCCTATCTTCTAATTCCAGTTTATATGCTGCCAAAATCTTTTGAGAACATCTTGAGAGATTTCATTACTGTTAAATCTGACCGCAAACTCCAGCCAGAATTTAATCTGTAATCCAGATCTGAAGCCAAATATTACTTCCTCAGCCCATCACTACTTAGAGCTTGTAACATCAAGTATTCTCATCCACAGACTTCTAAGGGTAAAGGCATTATCAGGAACTGGATATGCAGCACTATGAGATATGCTCTTACGTCCATATTCATGTACTTAAATACACAGCCTGATTTTCAAGAGTGCTTGGAGCCTGGTAGCATGCTCCTGACTTCTGGGAGGAGGGAGTCGTATAAAAGGTAATGAAAGATCTCAATGAGTCAGAGAGGGAACATGGGTTATAGGAAAGATTAGGTTAAATAAATCCTTGTTTCCATTTTTTTTCTTTTAAATCATTTAAAATAATTATTAGTATTCTCAAGCAGCCTGTATTCGAAAAAATTCTGCAAATGTTTCTGCAGATTTTCAAAAGAATGTCTGTAGAATCTCTGGGTGGGAATATTGTAGAATGAGGTAAGTATCTCATAGATTTCCAGTTACTGTGATTATCAGCACTGGTCAGGTTAAGTGGGTTTTAGTTCCCTTGAGTACAAAAACTAGATAGTAAACAATTAATCCTGGAATGCTCAAATACAATTCATGTCAAAGTCAGGTCTTCCAAATCTTTGTTTCCAAAGATCTTCCAGCCTCCCTAGATCATCTTTCTTCTCCTCCCCATAAGACTCCTATGTGGGGGACCAAAAAAAAAAATTTTTATAGAATATTGCCTTATTTACATAATATTTGTATTTCCCTTATTTACATTAACTTCAGAGGGAGTCCTGCATATAAAGGGCTTGAGAGCTTTGCCCCAACTTTGTAAAAGTTCCTTCAGAACATCCAGATGCCAGACTTAATTGTCTTGAATGGCTATTAACTAATGTAAGCATGCAATTATTGTGAATGTACCTCTCAGGATTCTCTTGGTAAAGTAGTTTAAATTCATATATAAAAAATTAATGCCAACATGAGTTAGACATACTCTGAATCCAGGCTGATTGAAATCATTATACTAATAAAAATTATTCAAATATCTTTACTGAACACAAGTCAGTCAGAAGTACACTTTGTTGCCTAATAAAATGGCATCGGCTGGACATTATAATCTTGCAACCTGATGAAATATATCTCAACCCCTAAAGTAGCAGGTTACCTAAGAATCAGTATAAATAGTCTGAATCCAGTCTTAGAGATGTATGGAATGACTTTCTGCCCTTTTTTGCTACCGACGCATGGTTATCAAGGATAGTCAACTTGCCAGTGGCCTGAGATAGTGATAGCTAGTACATGTCAGAAACCGCATAGTTGGCTGTGCTGAAAGCATCTTCAGTTACTATTTTTTTAAACACAGTGAAGTCAGGCTGACTAAAAATGTACTCAGTCACAGGTTAGTTTATAAGTCCATGGCAGTAGCATCTCCAGGAAGAGAGAGACAGAGAGAGAGAGAGAGTGATGGAACTAGATTTGAGGCTCTATATGTGCACATCTGGAGGAAGAAAGGGATTCCCATGGCCCTGAACCTGGCTACATCTGTTCTAAAGCCTCATAAATTTCTGCTTAGCAGCCAGTTGGGCAGAATCTTAAAAGAACATCAAATAGATACTCATCTTGGTAAAGCAATTATGTTGTCAGTTCTCTTGATGAGCATGAACTTGACAAAGCATGCTCTAAACTTGTAATTCTAGACTATAGTTCACAAAAGCTTGAAGAGGAGATATTTTGAGATAGCTGAATTACCTAAAGAAATGGCTTTTCATGTTGCTTTTGTGCTAAATCCAGCTCCAGAATTATTTGGAAGTAGGGGCATGATAGCCCTGGGGCATAGGGAAAGAAGAATCTTTAGCCAATGAACTCATTGTACCTCCCAGCTGACAGTTCCATTTAATAATTGTCAGCCAGGACATCTAACTTAAGATTGTGGCCCTTTTCAAGTTCTTTGTGTCTGTCACTGAGCCATAGACATCCCTGGTGAAATCCTGGCTCCAGTGAACTCAGTGTCAATACTTCATTGACTTCAGTACAGCCCGAATTTCTTGCCCAGCATCCCCTCAGTGGAGTCAGAGAGACACTACACAAAGTTGGTGCTCCCTGATATCATCCCAAGGATCTGAGAGGGCAAGGTTAAGAACTCCACCCAAAGTGCATAGGATGAGTTGTAGTATCTGCATAATGGCTATGTGACTGCTTGGTGCAATAAAAAACCCTTACGGATATCAGGATCCCTCTTTCTGCACGGACCAGGACATGCAGCTATGACTGGGCTCTACATCACAGAGGGAACAGGGAGGCATAATCAAATCATTTTGTCCAAAATGAAAAAAAAAACAAACAAACCTAGTGATGAGCTGAGGATTTCATTCTAGGTTAGATTTAGGCTAATGTTAGTATTAAAGGCCAAGTCAGAGTACAGGTCCCAGTGTGGCCCCAAACCTGGGAAAGCTGTATATGTGAGATTTTAATTCAAAATGCTAGAAACCTTATGAGAACAAATGAGATCAAGATATTTACTTCATATTAGGTTAAAACATCCTGGGCACTGTCAGAAAATAATAAGAATACTATTGATTTTTGGCCATATCCTTATTAGAATTGGAACCTAAATCACCTCCAATCTTGGATACTAAATGGAACAAAAATTGAAGGGGTAGATTAATACACCAGGAAACTCATAAATTCAAGCTTCTAACTGAAGGTGAATTGAAATTCTAGCTTCTAGTTTTGGCCCAATTCTAACTAAAAAGCTGTAAAGTTAGAACATATTTTGATGAGTTTTTTGACTGTGTTTTTACTTTCTTCTTTAGATATTTAAGATTCCATTTTTTCAATAAAATTGAGTATGGCCACCTCTCTAGAGGTACAGGTAATGAATCAGAACAGTGCTGTGTGCTCTCCTGGAAGCTTTACTAGCTCATCTTCTGATGTGGTTTAATTCATGCTAAAATATAAATCTGACACATTCAGGTATTGTGTGTTCAAGCGTTAGGTTTCCGATACAGTAAATGCAATCCCTTGACTGTCCAAGTGTATAAGTGGTTTGAAACACCATCATAATCTCCAGGGGAAATCCTGCTGATAGATGCAGGAGAAAGGAGACAGCTTTAAAAGATAAAAGCATATGCTAGTCATAAAAGAAGGTGATCTTATGAGATGAATTAACATGAAATACCAATAGCACTTCTTTCAAATTTACATGTTGCACAGTCATTAGTAGTTTCACTTAAGTCTACTTAATGCATTTCTTAAATTTTTTCCAACGTACTTATATTCTCAGTGGGGATAGTCTTCTGCAGGGAGGACCCTGTTCAAGTTTTAAAAGAACAAAAATAGACAGAGAGGGTGAGTGGAGCAAGTAATGTTGTCAGAATGTAAAATGTGCATTTCCCATACAAGGCATGCTAGTATGGATGAAAAACCTGACCTGTAATAACTGGACAAACAATTTGTAGTAATCTTTCATTTGAAAAAGTACGTAGGATACATTGTTTAACACACATTCAGAAACACAGTAGGGATGCAGTGGGATTTGCAAAAGTGCTCATAATTGGTCTAACTCTGTTTCCATTGAAGTCAACTCCATGCTGAGTGCTTTTGAAATTCTCCCCCTAAGTGTAAAGGATCATTTGTAATAAAGAGTTATATAAATATGCAACAGTCCTTCTATAAGAAATTATATACTTGGATTAATAAAAAACAGTTTTTTAACCAGACTTATACAGTTTAGTCCTGAGTTTGCAACTGAAAGTTGCCTGCCTTCATGTGTATCCAGTCTCCAGAATGCGGATCTGATGATACTTCACTTTCACACACAAGTTAAAGAGTTGAAGTAAGCAAAATTCAGCAGTTTTGATTCATAGGGAATTGTAGAAACCATCTTTATCTATTTACTTAGTATGAATGTGAAGTCCTTCAGTACTACCTGCTCAAGTCAAGATTCAATAAAGACCCCACAATGCAAAAGAAAATTAATCACCAGTCATTTTGTTTTTCCTACTTTTGTGTTTTAACTGTATATACATGGTACTGACTCAAAACTATGGATCAAAATAACCATGAACTTTAGGAAAATTAGTCTCTGGATTTGAATTTTATGTCTGGGGCCAAATCTCTGTCTCAAACTATTCTAAATCAATGATTTTTAGATGATTGCCATCCAAAACCAGATAATTAAAGTTTCTAGACTTGACCTAAATTTGTGTCCCAATCAATTCCATACTAGACAAATTTTATCTGGTTTTGGCTATTATGATTGAGATTTAGCATAGCTTTACTCCTTATTTCTCAGAGCTGTTTAAGAATACTTGATATGATTAAAGAAATGCAGACGACTGTATGAAAAATAAGAAGTACTGAAGATGCCAGTAAGTGAACTCAGTGACAGCCTTATCTGAAGCTGGGCAATATTCTATTTTTGTATCACTGTATTTAATAACCATATGGGAGATATTTAGGATTTTTCAAATGAAATGTTGTCCAAACCGCTTGAGAAAGGCTTATTGTATTCAGTAGGTCAAATATTCAGGCTTTGATTTTGCTTTTAAAATGAAATCAGGCCATTTTTAGGTTAAAACATCCATCTATCTGACATGGATTCACTGATTCCACAAACTCTTATTAGCCAAAGAGTGTGGGGTTGGGGTTTTTTTTTTTTTTTAAATCAGTTTCTTTTTGTCTTCTCTGTTTTCTTTTCTTATTTATATATCCATGAGATTCTTTTCACATTCTATTGATTCATCCAGACAGACAATCAAGGATGAAGATACTTTTATTAACTTCAAGCCCTGAACCCTTAGTTTCTTAGTATGGGAGAAAGAAGGAAGGATGTGTCAGTGTATCTATTATTTTGTATATTCAAAAAATATCTCAAATACAGATTCTGAACTATTTACACTTTGTTTGGAAGTCAACACAAAGTAAAACCCACCACTCAAAAAAACTAGCAAAAAAGTAGACTGCATTTTTTCTTATTTCAAGTGTCTGGAAAGAGGTTACTACAGCTGAGATCTGGTTTCTCTATGCCCAAAGTGAAAAATAAATGTAACTGCACATTTTTGACATATTTTTCCAAGTACTGTCTTTGGTTTTGTTTTGTGAGCTCTTTGATGGGCTATGGAACTATCTTCTTTCCACCGTTTCCTGCTGAATATCAGGTGGCCATTTAGTTTTACCAAATACACCAAGCTGGTCATTTGCTCCACAATCTTCTGGCACAACCCAGGTAAAAACATAAGTGAATATTTTTTGTTGTATTTACTATTGCATGTACTACAAGAAAAATTGATAGTAAATGCCATGTTATGTGCTCTTATTCACCCAGGGCAACCATCTGGATTCAATGGGGGTAGTATTAATCTAACTAAAGGAAAAATTTGACTCCTTGTGTTAGCAATTCGTTCATACAGACATTTGTAACATTTTGTTGGGGAAGTCAGAAGAACATGTTAACTAATTTTTCTTCATTTTTAAATACATTACATTTGAGTTCAGTGCCATGGATAAGATCTGGACCTGCTCCCATTGAAAGCAATAGCAATATTCCCATTGGTTTCAAAGGGAGCAAAAACAGGTCCATAATTTTTGTGTTTTTTCTCTGCAAATTCAATAGAGAAAAGCATTTTTTTAAACACGCTGGTGTATAAATAAAACAGCAGTGTTTATTGCCATGACTTAGTATACAGGACTTTTGTAGGAATTAGTATAAGCAATGCCAGTTCGCTGAGATGCAGATTATAGGCGAATTACTGATTTTATGTCAAGTATGCTCATTCATGTAGGAAAACAATGAGCATCAATATGACTAATCTGCACTGAAATTTCTCTATGTCATTCTATGGGAGTTATAAACATGAAGCAGAATGATGTTAACCTGATTTCTTTATACCAAACAAAGGCATCAAGTGGAAAAAATGTCATAAAATCAGATTTTATATGACTGTTGCAACTCGTCACCTACGTAATTTGTACTGTAAAAATATAACTATAGCAGGATGCCATAAATGATTTATAAAGATATAAATAGTAAATAATCCTTGCATTTTCATTTGTTTATTATTGTTAGCGTTTTAAAAAGCCCATTATATAATGTAGAAATTTACACAAGATAAAGGAACTTACTTTGTCCCTATATTTTAACTCTGCCTTCAAATAGGACAGATAAATACAGAATTGGCAGGCAGGTTTGATACCAGCTTGGTTTCTAAAATCTAACTACCAGGAAAGTACAAAGAATCAGGTTAATGTACATTTGGTGTTCTTGGTATTAATGGCATTGCTGTTGTCCTATTTTAGACCATAAAAAGTTGGATAATATAGTGGCTTTGAATGTATTGGTATTGTGATATATCAAGGGCAGAGGGCAGCAGGAGAGTATACGAAGGGAGGTATATCAGCCCCAGGATCATCAGGGCTTTATTCCCTGCAGCCTAATTGGAGTCATGAGGGGGCAATTAGGAGCCAGCTGAGGCCAATTAGGGACCAATTGATCGTGCAGTGGGGTTGAACCAGGTGGGTCTCAACCCACCCCACTACCAAGATGGAGGACGTGGTGAAGGCCCTGGTCCAAGCCACAGCGGCCCAACAGGAGGCTACCCGGGTCCAGGCTGCACAATTACAGCAGGAGACCAACCGCCTGCTGATGACCCAGTCTGCCCAGGACCGGGCCCTAGTCCAGGAGGTGGTAGGCCAGCTGAAGGTGCTGGTGGAGCGAGGTGGCAGCCAGGTTGGGGGGCGGGCCATACGAGCCAGCCACTACCTACAGAAAATGACACAGGAGGATGACATAGAGGCCTATCTTCTCGCGTTTGAGAGAACAGCCCTGTGGGAGGCCTGGCCGCGAGGTCAGTGGGCCAGCATCCTTGCCCCGTTCCTAGGGGGAGAGGCCCAGAAGGCCTATTACGACATGGCGGCGGAAGCCGCTGCGGACTACACCCAGCTCAAGGCTGAAATCTTGTAAAGAATAAACAAAGGTATTAGAAATAGATGCGTGCCCATAGAGGGCCGGGCAAAAGGCCCTGGACCATACTATGTCCTGAAACGTAACCTACTGTACCATGTGGCACTGTTACGGGGGGAGGAGGTGCAACAGCTCTTGGTGCCACGAAAACACGTCAGGGCAGTATTGGAGCTCGCCCACAGTCATTTATTCGGTGGGCACTTGGGAGTAGACAAGACCTTGGACCGCATTCTGAGAAGGTTTTACTGGCCAGGAATACGGGCGGAGGTCCAAAGGTACTGCCTCTCCTGCCCGGAGTGCCAGTTACACAGCCCTCGGCCTCACTTACGAGCCCCGTTAGTGCCCTTACCCATCATCGAAGTTCCTTTTGAGAGAATCGCTTATGGACCTGGTGGGACCACTAGAGCAATCAGCACGGGGCCATCGGAATGTACTCGTCATTCTGGATTATGCTACAAGGTACCCGGAGGCCATTCCATTAAGGAACCCCACCTCAAAAGCGATTGCGAAGGAGCTACTCCAGGTCTTCGCGAGGGTGGGCATCCCCAAAGAGATTTTGACAGACCAAGGGACCCCTTTTATGTCCCGATTGATGAAGGACCTTTGTACCCTGCTCCATATCCAGGCCCTGCGGACCTCAGTATATCATCCGCAAATGGATGGCCTGGTAGAGAGGTTCAATCGCACCCTCAAGAGCATGATAAGGAAGGTAGTGGCACAGGACGGGAAAGATTGGGATGCCCTGTTACCCTACCTGATGTTTGCGATACGGGAAGTCCCTCAGGCATCCACTGGATTCTCCCCCTTCGAACTCTTATATGGTCGCCACCTGCGGGGCATACTAGACATAGCCAAGGAGGACTGGGAGGAGCAGCTCAATGCAGGAAGAAACATCATCGAGCACGTGGCCCAGATGAGAGAGCGAATCGCCCGGGTGACTCCCATTGTGCGAGACCACCTGGAAAGAGCCCAGGAGGCCCAGCGAACCTACTATAATCGACGGGCCAAGGCACGGAAGTTTCAGCCGGGAGACCGGGTAATGGTGTTGGTGCCAACAGTGGAAAGCAAGCTCCTGGCTAGTTGGCAAGGTCACTACGAAGTCGTAGAAGCCGTCGGGGACCTGAACTATAAGGTGAGGTAACCAGATCGCCGGAAGCCAGTACAGCTATATCACATCAACCTGCTGAAGCCCTGGCAAGATCGGGAAGTGTGCCTGACCGCCCGAGAAACGACCCTCCACACAGACGCTGCACAGGGGGAGGTGAGCGTATCCCCTGAATTAACACCCGAGCAGCGGGTGGAGGTGATCGAGATGATCCAGCGAAACCAGGACGTATTTTCCAAGCAGCCCGGTCGGACAATGATGGTCCACCATCATATCATTACCAACCCGGGAGCACGGGTGACGATAAAACCCTACCAGATCCCAGAGGCCAAGAGGGAAGAAATTAGGATGGAGGTAAGAAGGATGTTGGAACTGGGGGTGATTGAAGAATCCCGCAGCCAGTGGTCCAGCCCCATCGTCCTAGTCCCCAAGCCTGACGGCACCCTGCATTTCTGCAACGACTTCAGGAAGCTGAACGAAATAAATTTGACGCCTACCCGATCCCACGTATTGACAAGTTAGTGGACCAGTTAGGCAAGGCCCGCTACTTGACCACTTTAGACCTGATGAAAGGTTACTGGCAAATCCCCCTAGCCAAAGACGCCAGGGAAAAGACCACCTTCTCCATGCCCGATGGCCTGTTTCAATATACTGTCCTCCCTTTCGGACTCCACGGGGCCCCTGCGACATTCCAGAGATTGATGGACAACCTACTGAGACCCCACACCAAGTATGCGGCTGCCTATCTGGATGATGTGGTCATCCACAGCCCCAACTGGGAAACGCACCTGGAGAAAGTGGAGGCGGTGCTCGACTCCCTCCAGAAAGCAGGTCTCACTGCCAACCCCTCCAAGTGTGCCATAGGGCTGGCAGAGGCCAAATACCTAGGCTATGTGGTAGGGAGAGGCCTAGTAAAGCCCCAGTGGAACAAGGTGGAGGCCATCCGGGACTGGCCCCGACCGGCCCGTAAGAAACAGGTCAGGGCATTCCTGGGAATTGTAGGGTATTATAGGAGGTTTATTCCCCACTTTGCCGCTAGATCGAGCCCCTTGACTGACTTGATAAAAACTCGGGGCCCAGATATGGTAAAGTGGACGGAGGCAGCCGACAAAGCATTCATGGACTTATGGACAGCCCTGTGTAGCCACCCAGTGCTTATAGCCCCAGATTTCGAGAAGGAGTTTATCCTCCAAACAGATGCCTCAGAGACAGGGCTGGGAGCCATACTCACGCAATTAATAGGTGGTGAGGAGCACCTGGTCCTGTATCTCAGCAGGAAGCTCCTCCCCAGAGAGCAGCGGTATGCAGTGGTGGAGAAAGGGTGTCTGGCGGTCAAGTGGGCCATGGAAACCCTCAGATACTATCTACTGGGGAGACGATTCACCCTAGTAACGGATCACGCCCCGCTCCGGTGGATGCACACCAACAAGGAGAGGAATGCATGAGTGACCCGCTGGTTCCTCTCCTTGCAGCCTTACAACTTTCGGGTACAGCATAAGGCCGGAAGCCAGCACGGCAACGCTGACGCCCTATCCCACCAGCACTGCCTAACGTCCCACTTAGCCCAACCCCATGGTGTTGAGCGGGGGGGGGGTGTGTGGAATGTGTGATATATCAAGGGCAGAGGGCAGCAGGAGAGTATACGAAGGGAGGTAAATCAGCCCCAGGATGATCAGGGCTTTATTCCCTGCAGCCTAATTGGAGTCATGAGGGGGCAATTAGGAGCCAGCTGAGGCCAATTAGGGATCAGCCAGGTGCTCCATAAAAGGGCTCCGCCCCAAACACACAGTGCACAAGCTGGAGGAAGTAGAGGTGTTGTGCTGTGTGGAGCGGAGTGAAGGAGTAAATCGGAGCAGCCAAGTGTGGAGCGGAGCAGCCAAGTGTGGAGCGGAGCGAAGGAGCAGATCAGAGTAGCCAAGTGTGGAAGAGCGGAGGAACCCCAAAGAAGGTACTGAGCCCAGCAAGGGGCAACACGGACACAGGGCCTGAGAGGCCAGCAGGACTGAGGGGGGAAAGTAGCCCAGGGGATGAGGCTGCGGCTCTAAAATACAGAGCCAGTAGTCTGCAGCTGCTGTTCACAGGGCCCCTGGGCTGGGACCCGGAGGAGCGGGTGGGCCCGGGTCCCTCCCCCCCTCCCCCAGGGAAGACGGGGTGACGGGCACCTTCCTGACCCCCAACGGGAGTGAAGCACGAGATCCACTAGAGGGAAGCCGGCCATCGGCCACAGTATAGAATCAGTTTTTCCAGCTTTATAACAAGTGATGATTTCCCCTACATTAGGGAATTCCCCTACATCTGCCATATTGGGGCAGTACTTCATTATCAAGCCTCTGAGGTGGAGGTGTCTATAGGAGATTGAGAGAGGACAACTATCATCTAGTGGAAAGAGAAGGGTACTTTATTTGTAACTTAGTATCACCTATACATTTCATCAATGTGATGTGATATGATGTATACTCCCTTTTCTAGATGTTAAATAAGATTGTATTATATGTACTACTAGTTTGTGTTTCTAGGGTACTATTTGTAATCTGTAGATTGATCTTGCACACAGGGAATAGCAGAGTGGAATTCCAGTAAATGGTGTGCATGTTATTGCAACAGCTTTGGTATGGTCTCCATTACTGATCTTTTCCCAACCTTTGCAAGGCATTGTTAGCCACATATTCCACCAAGATCAGACCTAGTATTGTTCTTTGTGATATCACACTGGACACTTCCCCCAAGTTTGAAACCTACGCATTTCATTGGGTAATAGTCTGTCACTTTAAATACTGGTGACAAGTAAGGACTCTAAGTCCCTCAGGCTAAAAGCTTTTGCTTCTTTCCACTATAAATTAGGGAATACTAGGCAATCTATTGCAGATTGCTTTTTATCTGATTGTCATTCAGAATGACCACTTTAGGAGATGCACTTCTCCAGAATTATTGCCTCCCGTTCAGTGATTGCTCAGTGCTGTCTGTCTTGATGACTTCAAAGAGGAGAAGGTATAGGCTTAGGTGACTACTTGTTTGTCCCAGATTTGGTTTCCTGGTAGTCAGAGGAATATTCACAAAACTTCCATATGTCCTAGAGACCAGTCAATAGGCCACTTCTAGAAGCCTATTGTATATACTAGTCTCTGCATTTCTACAGTCTCTGTGTATTGCTTTTTCCTATCCCAGGAGGACCTTCTCACACAGGACTGATATTGATAATTCCCTCATGATACCCTCTTCAGTATCTCACACCTCCTGTAGTCTATCCTATTGGTTTAGCTTATTCTGAAACCACCACCAGAATATCTGAGGGAATCACCTAATCCAGGGAACTCCAGACCTTCCAATCTGGCAATGGATCTGATCTAGGGCATTTTGGTTAAAGTACAGCTAAGTTTTGAATTTGCAAGTAATAAAATACTAATAACCCTATTGGGAAATCAAGCTTGACACCAAATGTGCCTGGAGTCATCCAGACTCATACTGCAGCCAGTCATGGTGAGGTATGGCGAAAAAGAGATGAGAGAGAGGGGAATGAGAATCCTACGTTTTCCCTGGGGTGCTTCTCTGGTGGTAAGAGCTATGTTAAGGGCCCTAGATAACACTGATTCCTCTCTAAAGAGGTAACAAATAGCACACAGCTGTGATGTCTTTGAGACATGGGAGGGTGCAGCGCTGAGGTGGTTTTGAGGCAATGGATGGTGCTCAGTAGAGGCAGTTTTGAGGCAATGGATGGTTCAGACAGAGGTAACTTGGGCTGAATTTGAAGGGAAAGCAGCTGACCACTTAAGGAACTATGCAGTCCTCTCTACTCAGCCATTGAAGGTGAAATCACTTCAAATAGGTTAGATGCAGCCCAGGTAGCACTGAAGTTGAAACTGTTGTTAATGCACAAAGGGTGTGAGTCTTCCCTTATTAATTGCTGGTTTTCCCAAGTTTATTCTGTTGTCCTCCATTCTCCTCCTAATACGTTTTCTTTGTTTTAAGCCCCTCAACTTACTGCTTGTGAATGGGGAAGCATTGCCCTTGGAAGTGCTTGGGGTGGAATATATAGTTTCCCAGGTTTCCAGCTGGGGGCTTGAGCTGGTGTTATTTCATTTTTAAAAGAAACTCCTAGAAAATTGAACCCAGCTCTTTTTGCTGCTAACAACAACTGGCAGAAGGATTACACACGTTAATAAACACTATTACATAAACTGCAGTTGGTCTTGTTGTGGAGTTAATATAAACCAATGTCTGTATCCTCCGAGTCCATAAGTTGCCCAGCATGGCATAAGGTGGACAGAAACTGTTCCCTGAACCATGGTGCCATGTTCCATTTGTAGGGCCAGGACTGTTCTGTGGAATTACTGCAGCCCTTGGACTGCCACTGTAATTTGGGAAGAGGCAGGATTTAGTATATAGTTGTTATATTGTCTAGGGAGGGTGGGTTCTTTGATCTCAGGAGCAGAGCTGGTGTTAGGAACAGGCTACGGCTTCTTAGGGCACTTAATATTTAGAAGTAGCTCTCCCCCAACAGTTCCCAGCTGGGATATTGTGTGTGGGGGGGTAGGGGGGCAGTGGAACTGTGCCTACTGAGCTACTGTACCAAAGTGTCTCTGACCCATAGTACATCCAGCAAGGATAGTTTTGAGAGGAAGCTACCCTTTAATGGTGCACTTCGCATCCCTGGAAACAACAGAGGAGCCATGGAGCAGTGCTGCTTCCCCAGTGTGACTCTGGCCCAGCCTGGCCTGGCTATTCTCCCCATCATCCAGAGAGGTATAGTATGCCCCCTTTAGAGTGTCCCCTTCCAACACACCATTGAATAGAGGCAGTTTAGGAGAACAAAGTGTCTCACACCAGTCCTAGTGATGAGCAATATCTCATCTCTGGTTGCCATTTTGTAACTGTCAACAGGGAGACAGAGTTTTTGGTCTATTCAATCCCCTCAGATATCAGTTCATGAGGGAGAAACCAATGGGATGTCAAGAAGGCACTACTGACACAGACGTCAATCCTTTGGATTAAAATGGAATACAAGGGTAAGCTGTTCATATCTTTTGGTTATGGTTTTGTACATTGCCTAACATGGTGGGGCATGGTGAAGGATCCATGACTGGGTCACTAGTCAATACAAATAATGATAAAAATAAGG
The DNA here is from genome assembly GCF_026122565.2 of Emydura macquarii macquarii. Lineage (NCBI taxonomy): Eukaryota > Metazoa > Chordata > Testudines > Chelidae > Emydura > Emydura macquarii. Next base: position 33,275 of record NW_027132690.1, on the reverse strand, counting down.
GTCATTTGCTAGTACAGGAATAAGTATTTGAAGCCATGCAGTTCCTCATGATTTTCAAAATAATCTGTGCCTAAAGATCTTAGTAGTCCTATGTCACAGAGTTCCTGAAGACTCCATTCTATGGCAGCTGCTGGGCCCTATATTTGACCCATAGTTTGCACAGTTAACATTCCTTGAGATCTTCATGTCTTTAAGTTAAAGAGGGCTCATTTTTACTGCTACAGTAAAACATGCATTTTGTTTTGTTGCTTGATTTTTATTCTAGCACAGTGTTTTATATCAGAAAATTAAAGGAAAGATTTCCCCTTAAAATAGAGATTTGTTCTGGACACATGTGCCTGAAGTTGTGCAAAGCATGGTACCAAAATATGTTTATACCCTTACATCACACATCCAATTAATCAAGATTTGAATGAATATCAAGATATAGCCTTCATTTTGTCTGCTTATTAACTTCCATTATATGTAAAGGCAAGGTGTAATTGTTAACAGGATGGATTATGCTGTAAAGTTTTTTTCTTATAACATCATCCCTTCACAAGTCCCCTTGTTAAAGTGTCCTCAGGGTGATATATTATGTTAAGAAGGTTTAAAACATAAGGTGACAATGACCTTCCCTTTAATTAACTCTGATGGAAATAAAGGTGAGAACAATGATGATGAAGCTCTCCTGGAAACCATAAATCATCTGCTGCACTGGTAGACAGAACACAGCTACAAAAATAACCTTTTAATTCACAGGTTAAATGAGTGTTTCGGTGTTCTGCATTCACCATTATTTATTTAAACACAAACTTATCTTTGAATGGCCAAATGATGAGGCTGTTATATCTACCTACTTAGCTTTTAAAATACTTGAATTATTTAAAAATATGTTTGTAAGAAGCTGAAATACTTAGCAATTGCATAATAGCGAAGTAGCAAGGTTACAGGTGGGAGATGCATTTCTCTTTTTAGATTCCTTTGCAGTGAAGTGTAAAGGACTGAAAGCAATCAAATGTTTTTCTGTACTGTTTGTTTTTCCAAGTGCATGCTGCATTTGTGATGACATTGCTGATTAACAGGTAGCATTTTTGAACATCTAATAACATATGGTTCCTAATAATATTAACCACGATTATAAACATCTTTCATTCTTTTCACTATAAAATTATTTCTTTTAAGAAAAATAATTATTTTTGGTAGTCACGGACATAAAACAGTCAGTATAATAACTGAGGTAACAAAGTATAGTGTAACAAGAGCGCTTAGCTATGGATTACATTTATACAGGAGTGATACATTTGTTGACTACTGTCAACTGCTACACAGTAATCAAAATTAAGATGAAAGTGACAGTTTGACTCCTTAATTATCAGCATAAAGAACATTAAGAGGACTGTTCCCACTTCCACTAAAGTCAATGTCCCAAAGTTGGTTAGGGTTAGTAGCTTTCTTCTTAGATTCCAAGAAATAAATGAGTGCTGAGGATAGTGCTTATGTTGTCAATTTGTTGGTTTTTCCATGCAAAAATGTCCTGATTAATGGAGACTAGGATATTTGAACTTCAGCCCCAGAAAACAGAGAAAATATTTTGGAACTAGTTTTGAAGAACAATGAGTTAGATAACTGTACTAGATCTAACCCAGTATTGTGTACCAAAGTAAACAGAATATTTCAGAAGTATTCTAGATACTTTTGTTACTGATATGTAATAGAAGCCCAGGCTTGCAAAACTGAAAACTCTTGAAAAAATAGGCAGAAAAACTGAGACGCTCAAATCAGGCAAACTTTGTGTTAGAAAAAGTAACTTGTTCTTCCTGCTGTCCATGTAGCTTTTTTGTGCTGAATTTTGAGTTTCAAGGTGAAATATGTGGGCTCCATCACATACAATTTCTTCAGGTCCCCTGACTGTCTGAATCTAATTTGCTCAGGAGGGTCTACAGAGCAATTTGACATTTCTCAATGAGACAGTGCAAAAGAAACCAGAGGACAGAGTAAGCCTGCTAGCCATCAACTATCTCAGAGGGGTAGGCCAATTCTTATTTTTATATATCTGTGCATTGGTTGTATATTTGGCTGCTCCTTTACATGTTAAAATAGTCTACATATGACTAGGTGGCCTGGACCCCTTATCCCTTTCTATTTCACTACTTCATATTTTAATTTGATAATTTACACACTTCGTAGAATCATAAAATCACAGGACCGGAGGGAACCTCAAGAGGTCATCTAGTCCAATACCCTATGGCAGGACTAAATATTATCTAGACCATCCCTGACAAGTGTTTGTCTAACCTGCTTTTAAAAATATCCAGTGACAGAGATTGCAGAACCTTCCTAGGCTATTTAGTCCAGTGCTTAACTACCCTGACAGTTAGGAAGTTTTTCCTAATGTCCAACCTAAACCTCCCTTACTACAATTTAAGCCCAATGCTTCTTGTCCTATCCTCAGAGCTTAAGGAGAACAATTTTTTGCCCTTCTTCTTGTAACAACCTTTTATGTACTTGAAAACTGCTGTCATGTCCCCTCTCAGTCTTTTCTTCTCCAGACTAAACAAATTCAGTTTTTTTCAATCTTCCCTCATAGGCCACGTTTTCTAGACGTTTATTCATTTTTGTTGTTCTGCTCAGGACTTTCTCCAATTTGTCCACGTCTTTCCTGAAATGTGGTGCCCAGAACTGGACATAATACTTCAGCTGAGGCCTAATCGGCGTGGAGTAGAGTGAAATAAGTACTTCTTGTGTCTTCCTTACACCACTGCTGCTAATACATTCCAGAATGATGGGGTTGGGGGTTTGCAACAGTGTTACACGATTGACTCATATTTAGCTTGAGATCTACTATGGCTCCCAGATCCCTTTCGACAGCACTTTTTCCTAGACAGTCACTTCCCAGTTTATATGTTGCAACTGATTGTTCCTTTCAAAATGGAATACTTTGCATTTGTCCTTATTAAATTTCATCCTATTTACTTCAGACCATTTCTCCACTTTGTCCAGATCATTTTGAATTTTTATCCTATCCTCCGAAGCACTTGCTATCCCTACCAGCTTGGTATCGTCTGTAAACTTAATCAGTGTACTCTCTATGCCATTATCTAAATCATTGATGAAGCTATGGAACAGAATCAGACCCATAACTGATCCCTGCAGGACACCACTTAATATGATCTTCCAGCTTGACTGTGAACCACTAACTGGTTGGAAAACCATTCCCAGAGAATAGTTATGCTCCCATCTTACAGTAGCTCCATCTAGGTTGTATTTCTCTAGTTCGTTAGGAGAAGGTCATGCAAGACAGTATCAAAAGCCTTATTAAAGTCAAGATATACCACATCTACCATTTCCCCCTATCCCCAAGGCTTGTTACCTTGTCAAAGAATGCTTTCAGGTTGGTTTGACACGGTTTGTTCTTGACAAATCCATCCTGACTGTTACTTATCACCTTATCTTCTTCTAGGTATTTGCAAATTTATTGTTTAATTATTTGCTTCATTACCTTTCTTTGTACTGAAGCAAAGTTGACTAATCTGTGATTCCATATTCCCCTTTTTATGGATTGACATTATATTTCCCCTTTTTCAGTCCTCTTGAATCTCTCCCATCTGCCACGACTTTTCAAAGATAAACGCCAATGGCTCAGATATCTTCTCAGTCAGCTTCTTGAGTATCCTAGGAGGTATTTTATCAGGCCCCTGGTGGGTTGAAGACATCTAACTTGTCTAATTCATTTTTAACTTGTTCTTTCCTTATTTTAGCCTCTGATCCTACCTCATTTTCACTGACATTCACTATGTTAGATGTCCAATCGCTACTAACCTTTTCGGTGAAAACTAAAACAAAAAAGTCATTTAACACTTTTGCCATTTCCACATTTTCTGTTATTTTTCCCCCTTATTGAGTAATGGGACTACCTGTCCTTGGTTTTCCTCATACTTCTAATGTATTTGTAAAATGTTTTCTTATTACCCTCTATGTCTTTTGCTAATTTAATCTTAATTTGTACCTTGGCCTTTCTAATTTTGTCTCTATATACTTGAGTTATTTGTTTATATTCATCCTTTGTAATTTGACCTAGTTTTCACTTTTTGTAGGACTGGGTTTTTTTTGAGTTTCAGATTATTAAAGATCTCCTGTTTAAGCTAGGGTGATCTCCTGCCATACTTCTTTTCTGAATGCACTTAACATTGGCCACTGTCAGAAGATACTGGGCTAGATAGAGCATTGGTCCGACCCAATAGGCCATTCGTATATTCTTATGTTCTTCCTCTATGCAGTGGGATAGTTTGCTCTTAATAATGTCTCGTTGAAAAACTGCCAACTCTTTTTAACTGTTTTTTCCCTTAGATTTGCTTCCCATGGGATCTTACTTACCAACTCCCTGAATTTGCTAAAGTCTGCCTTCTTGAAATACATTATCTTTATTGAGCTGTTTTTCTTCCAACCATTCCTTAAAACCATGAACTTTAGCATTTCATCTGTCAATGAAACACACTTTTAAAATGTGTGACACCTGTGGAAGGCAGTGTGGTCCAGGGGAAATGGAGGACTTTGGATTATATTCCTGGCTCTGCTAGGGACCTGCTCGGTAATCTTGGGCAAGCCACTTCCCATCTCTGTGCCTCTGTTGGGCAGGTGTGTCTTGTCAGCCATGACAGGCATCCCTCTTAGGAGAAGGAAAACTCTGATTCCAAACTAAGAATGTCAGTATATGAACCGAAATATATATTGGTGTTGAATGTGTGGAGAAACGCCTTGCTGAGAGGGCACGACTCTGGCTTTGGCCATGGCCTCTCAAGAGAGCTACATTTCAGTGGGACAATGAGACTGTTGACCAGTTGGAAGGGGCTCGTGAGTATGAGAGATTGAACATTCCCATCAACCGGGCCTGAACTATGGTACTCACTCCTACATGGAATAAAAATAACCCCTGACCTCACATTTTCAAACCTAAATGCAAAAACTTATTTCCCTGACTTAGCTTTCCCTCACATAAGTTCTTCACATACTCCAGAGATACAACACACCCTCTCACTCACTCACTCACTCACAGATATAGACAAACATAGTCCAACAAAGGCAAATCTATACACTAATCAATCTGTTTTTCCCGCAGACTGGGAAGGAGGAAAAGGGGGAGGGGTGAGAAAGGGAGAGTGAGAAAGAGTTTGTTGTTATTTCTTGGAAGGCACTCAGATTGTATAAATACTACACAAATATTCAGACAAGTAGATGTATATGTTGGCAGAAAAGTGAGATAGGGAAGAGAGATAAGGTGGGATAAAGGAGAGAAATGAGAAGATGATAATAGGTGTGAATGGAGTTATTTCTTAAAATGGTGGGCCAGATCCTAAACCAATGTGAAAAATTATAATCCAAAATGTATTGATGGCTTAGATGACTCAGCCCTGGAAAAAGTGCCTCAAAAGAGATGACTGCCAATTTCTTAAATTAATGAGTGTCATGTACTCTTACATAATTTTTTTGTAACTAAAACAAATACTTATCAATTGTTAATCGTCAAAAGACAGAATGTCCTGTTCTCTTTGACCCATAGGTCTGCATTTACTGGATTTCAGAGAAGTCCTGTTGACTTCAGTGGAGTTATACTTATTTATACCAGAGCCCCAATTCAGTAGGGTACTTAAGGTCATGTGGAACTTTAAGATTTGAATAGCCCCATTTAAATCATAGTGTTAAGTATTCTTAAAGTGAAGTACAATGTGTCCTTAAATTTCTTGCTGAATTTGGCCTCAGTTGGGGATCTGAGCTAGTGCATTTTCAGTCCATAAATATTGTTTACAATATTCATCAAAAGACTTGAGCTGTGAATATAGATTAATGGCAGACATTTCAAAATGTTATTACAATAATAATAATAATAAAGTTTTTCACATCTTTAAAGAACTGTAAGAGCATTAACTAATTAACTCACAATACCATTGTTAATTAAGTACACAACTGCTATTTCTAATTTTGGCCCAGATTCTGATACCCTTACTCGTGTTAGGTAGCAGTTTACTGCACAAGTAGTCCCATTCACTTTTATGAGACTATTTGTGAAATAAATTACAATTCAACATTTGCGTGAGAATTTGACCTTTAACACTTTATACTTTACATATTTTCTACATATGGGGAAACAGATAGTTTAAATGATTTATGCCATAGCATTTCTGGGAAAAGTTATGCAGGGTATGTGCTGGCACCTGTCATTCAAACCCAGGCATAGAATCCCAAATAGCAGAAAAATACAATTTGCCCCTCCTTGCTCTGGGCAGTATGGATTTGCTTCTTTCTTTTAAAGCCCTGGTATAAATCTCAGATACTGCAGTGTGGTAGCTGCAGGTAATGTTGCCTTTTAAAAGCAGTCTCTATTTAACAGAAGTGTCTGAAATAAAAGAGACACATCCTCTGCATAAACACACATACGCTATCACTAGAGCTGATTAAAGGACAACAATTCCATTTTGTGGCAAATTTTAATGTTTCCAAATTGTCTTTCATTCCACACTGGAAAGAAAACAAAACCTTTCAAACATTTTTGTGAAACAGAATTCTGTTGAAAAGTCCATTTTCAGATTGAACCCTAGGCTTTCTGAATCAGCTTTTCAATTTGGGAGAGAGAAAGATAGAGTCCATGTTCCAGTCCTTGCTGTGTCTGATTCAGAGTGATCTGGAATTAAAATCTCTGTTTTGAATTTCTCTCTCCAGAACTGACCAGAGGAGACCCAATGAAAACTGTCTCAAAACTAATAGATGTCTGCAAAACACTTTGACAAAATGAAATTTAGTCAAATGTTCCAACCATCTCTAATTGTCACAGTATGTGTCACTGGGGACATTTTTCCTCTGCATAAAGTTTTTTTTTTCTCAGAACTGGAGAAGTCATAGGAATTTGATTGAATGGTTTAGAAGGAGAGAAGTGAAAGGTAGGGCCAGAGAGTAATTAGAAGGCAAAATACATCATTCAAGCTATAAAAGAAGAAAAAATTAACTTTAGGAACCCACCTGAGAATGTTTGTCATTCTACCACTGGGAATAACAAACCAAACTATGAAATTTGGTTTTCTGAACCACCTAGTTTAAAAACTGGAAGGGACTAGAACTATAGCCGAACGTGTGAAAGTCAAATCAATTTGACTGGATGTTTTTAAAAACAGATTTAGTTTAGTTTGTCACCATTTTAATACATTTTTTCCATGTGTGGTGCTAATCAGGCATGACAAATAGGCTCACCTTTGAACAAACTTTGCACTAATGTCATAAAATAACTCCCTTTAGTTGTTTCCTCAGGCCACACTCCTCAAACAACCTCATAAAAAGAAAGTAGTGACAGGTTTAACTTCTGCTGGATTTATGAAAGAATTCTCACCTATGCCTGGCCAGTGTATGTTTACATTACCATTTTACGAATGACCTCTTGATCAAAGAAGCAATATATTATGCTTTTCAGACCACCCTTCACAACCACCTCAGCCCAAACACACATCCAGCATATTGGGTTGCCATTGTAAATGTTTTCCACTCAAGAAAAGAGAGGGGGCTGTAGGCTTGCAGTATGAATAGCGGTCAACCATAGTACAGTAGATGTTCTTTCGAGCAGGATTAATAATTCACAATTAGTAATTTATTCAGCAAATTTTGTTATTTTTCTCTTCACAAATTGTCAGAGCAAATTCTGACTTTTTAAAATGTATTTATTATTCAGAACTATTCACCAGATAATTTCTGTGAATACTCTTAATCTGTACCTCCTTTTCAAGGAGCTTATTTTGAATATTTGATCACAGACTCATCACCTAAAATATATGGTGGGAGGAGCATAGGCCAAAATTTTCAAATTCATGATTCAGAAAGTGCTGAGCACTTGCTCTCTAAAAACCTAACCCCCTTTTATAGTCTCATATTGATTATCCAAAATTTGAAGCAACCAAAGTCCTTAGTTAATTTTGAAAATCTTGCCCATACCTCTTAAAATCAGGATTCCAGTGATAATGTTCATAGGAATTAAATACTAAATTAATTTTTTGTAAAAAATATTTAAATATAGCTGTTTCTGTGAACATTCCTGCTACTAAATTTCCTAGAATGCTTGTAGAAACTAAACACAAAATAGAAATGAATAGTCAAAGCAAAGGTGCTTAAAATGTTGAATGAATATTAGCAGAACAATTTGGAAGTATTCACTCATTTCTAATGTTGTGGTTGTGTGAGAGTTCATATCTGCTTGTTTTAAGAAGAGATGGTCCAAAATCAGAAACTCTCATCTCAGCTACTTCAAGTTTTGAGATGGTTTGGACTTGAATCGAAGCATCAAAATGCATATACAGCTTTGCTTTAAAGTTGGATTCAAAAATTCAAAATTTTTTTCCAATTTCAGTTTAAATTGTGATTCAAATCTTGAAAGAACAATAATTCTTGCAAGATTTCGGATCAAAATGATTAAAATTCCATTAGAATTGATGATCTGATGAGACTTGTACTATTCTGTGACAAAAATCTTGTGACAACTGCCATTGAAGCTGCTTGCAGAACCTTCTTTAATTCTAAACCTTGCCTAAACCGAATCCCATTTCTAGTTTTAACAGAGTTATTACTCCTGCTCCCTGTACATAATGCATTAGTATTGGTATCTGGGATTGATTCTGTCTAATTAAATTGATCTAGTTGCTTAGGCTTTTAACTGAGACAATATGGCATATCATTTGGACAAAAATGTGCAAGGTACAAAACAAGCTACAGTCCTACCATCCCAGATGCAGCATCAGAAGAGAATCCTCACCATCCCTGTTGCTCTGAATAGCTGAGTTAAGGCTAGGGAAAATCTAGCCCTTGGTGATTTCCTTAGCACATGTGAACTGTTTACAAGCAAAGAGATGTGTTTTCCTCCTCACGGTCAGCCCTGCAGACTCATCCTGGATTCTGAGAGGTAAGCTAGGTTCTTTCCATGTCATGTATCATCACAAGTAGTAAGGGTTCTGAAGGCCCAACTGGGTCCTCATTTACACCAGTGAAATCCACTTATGTCCGCAGTGACATGTTCAATTATATCCACATCTGTGGAAGCTCATTGCCATCAGTGCCAAAAGCTCCTAACCCTTGTTGCCAAAACCACAAACCACAACCCTTGTTTCTCAAGTGCCCAAAGTCCCAAATGACCTATAAGAAGCAGCCAAAACATCCAGCTTCCCCTTTACAACTTCTATAGTGGAATTAACCATTGTCAACACATAATTCTGCAGCATATTAAACCTTCAAAAGGGGAATCCTCCTAAAATAAATGGAATTTAATATCAAAATGACACAAGAGATATGGTGCTGACTGCATTATCACTTACTGCATAACATTCAATAACAATAATCTCAGTTTTTTAAATTACTAGAGTTGTTTTGTTTTGTGTTTATTTACCACACAGGTGTGGTGCAGAAATCAGGGATTTTGCTATAGAGAATTTAGGCCTCGCTTCCCACAGGGTGTATGTCTTCACAGACAAGGTCAGCTCCCAGACTACTGCACTGGGCGGTACAGAATGGGAAGGAGGTGAACATCCCGCAGTGCTGAAGGAAGAGGTCCAAGACTATTTAGAAAGACTGGACATACACTAGCCCATGGGGCCAGATGCAATGCACCCGAGGGTGCTGAGGGAGTTGGCTGCTGTGATTTCAGAGACATGAGCTATTATCTTTGAAAATTCGTGGCAATTGGGGGAGACCCCTGATGACTGGAAAAAAGCAAATATAGCGCCCATCTTCAAGAAAGGGAGGAAAGCGGATCCAGGGAACTACAGACTGGTCAGCCTCACCTCAATCCCTGGAAATATCATGGAGCAGGTCCTCAAGGAATCCATTTTAAGGTAATTAGAAGAGAGGAAGGTGATCAGGAACAGTCAACATGGATTCACCAAGGGCAAGTCATGCCTGACCAATCTGATTGCTTTCTATGAAGAAGTGACTGGCTTTGTGGATTTGGGGAAAGCGGTGGCCATGATATACCTTGACTTTAGCAAAGCTTTTGATACAGTTTCTCACAGTATTCTTATCAGCAAGTTAAAGAAGTATGGGTTGGATGAATGGACTATAAAATGGATAGAGAACTGGCTAGAGCACAGGGCTCAACGAGTAGTGATCAATGGCTCCATGTCTAGCTGGCAGCCGGTCACAAGCAGAGTGCCCCAGGGGTCGGTGCTGGGGCCGGTTCTGTTCAACATCTTCATTAATGATCTGGAGCATGGGGTAGATTGCACCCTCAGCAAGTTTGCAGATGACACCAAGCTAGGGGGAGTGGTAGATACCCTGGAAGGTAGGGATAGGATACAGAAGGACCTTAAAAAACTGGAGGATTGGGCCAAAAGTAATCTGATGAGGTTCAACAAGGACAAGTGCAGAGTCCTGCACTTAGGACGGAAGAATCCCATGCACAGCTACAGACTGGGGACCGACGAGCTAGGCAGCAGTTCTGCAGAAAAGGACCTGGGGGTAACAGTGGATAAGAAGCTGGATATGAGTCAGCAGTGTGCCCTGGTTGCCAAGAAGGCTAATAGCATATTGGGCTGCACTAGTAGGAGCATTGCCAGCAGATCGCGGGAAGTGATTATTCCCCTCTATTCGGCATTGGTGAAGCCGCATTTGGAGTATTGTGTCCAGTTTTGGGCCCCCCACTACAGAAAGGATGTGGACAAGTTGGAGAGAGTCCAGCAGAGAGCAATAAAAATGATTAGGGGGCTGGAGCACAAGACTTGTGAGGAGAGGCTGAGGGAACTAAGCTTGTTTAGTCTGCAGAAGAGAAGAATGAGAGGGATTTTATAGCAGCCTTTAACAATCTGAAAGGGGGTTCCAGGGAGGATGGAGCTAGGCTGTTCTCAGTGGTGGCAGATGACAGAACAAGGAGCAACAGTCTCAAATTGCAGTGGGGGAGGTCTAAGTTGGACATTAGGAAAAAGCTTGGTGGTGAAGCACTGGAATGGGTTACCTAGGGAGGTGGTAGAATCTCCATCTTTGGAGGTTTTTAAGATGTGGCTTGACAAAGCCCTGACTGGGATTATATAGCTAAGGTTAGTCCTGGTTTAGTCCTGCTTTGAGCAAGGGGTTGGACTAGATGACCTCCTGAGGTCCCTTCCAACTCTATGATTCTATGATTCTATATGCCTTTATCATAACATCATACTTAGAAATTAAAACATATGAGAATTGGTCTTTCAAATCAGTTGAAAGCTGGGGCGTACAGTACTTGGTACTAAATGTTTTATAGTATATTTGGCTGGATATATTGTGAAACATTCAGCAGCACTTGTTGGGCAGGGAGAATATTATTAAAAGAGTTTGATCTAACTGGGGACAGTTCTAGTTGGATTTTAAGAGTGTTTGGAGAAAGTCACATGGAAAATAATTTAAGAGGTTGTAATGAAAGCAGATTGTAAATTAATAGATGTTCACTATTAATGCAAGTTTCTGTTTTTATAGCACGCTATTCATAAGCCTTTTTTCTCAACTTCAGCTGTTTTGTAAAATGTTGATATTTTGATAAATTGCATTTCATAAGAGCATCAGCCTAAATTATTGCGGCTGCAAAGTGTGCGTGTGGGAATTATTATTAAGAGTGAGGAAATCAAAAACAGAAGTTTGCCAATATCAAATATGGCATACTTGTAGACACATAAATTCAAAGACAGAAAATTGTCACATTGGTTCAAAAATATTATTTTAAAGATACTAAGAAAATGCAGTTAGACTGTCAACAAAAATGTATAATATTTTGGTGCTTAAAAGTTCTTGCATGCAAGGAAGAAGCTAACAGATGTAACTGCTTTCCAAAATTTATGAAAAGCAAACATCTGGTATAAAAATATTTAATTTTTCTTTTCACATATGAAAATTTCATAGTATTCGTTCAAATGACAGCTACAACCATCTAGGTGTGAATTCTGCTGGAAAAATTCTTTGCTGAATCCCATAATTCCCACATGATATTTGTTGGAGCCCCCATTTGCCATGGATTGGTGTCTAGAAGAGAGTAGCATTAGGGACGTTATTGTTGTTCTTATTCTAATGAAGTTCCTTGTTCAAAGTTAGAAGAAAGAGACTCGTTTGTGTGATCCATTACCATTTTCAAACAGTTCTTTCTTTCCAAAATAGACAAGGACCAAATGCTTGAGGGAATTTTGCTCCCGGTATAGCATACTACTGAATCGTGCACACAGATCTCCACTGTATGTGATAAGATCAGAGTGGTTCATCCACTTTTTCAAGCATTCCCTCTGTTTGCTACAAGATTTCTTGGAAATATATATATCTATTAGTGCCTGAGCTAGCCTTTCCCTCTAGGTTTATTTATGCAGGTTTGTGAGCATCATAACTTTGAGAAGGGAAGCATAAACTCCCACTCTAGGGTTGCTGTGCTGGTTGTGGTAAGGATAGAGGTGAGCAGAGCTTTGCCAATAGTGGGTTTTTTAGTGCACTCGTCATTCTGAAAAAACAATAATAATTTAAAAATTATTGTTTAAAAATGTAAATTGTAAAAAAATTGTTTAAGATTGAACCAAAAACAATTAAAAAAAAATATTTGGGTGAACTGAAAAGCTGAAAAAAAAACCCCCAAAACATTTTGTTTGCCCCAAACCTAAATGTTTTGGTTTCATTGCAAGCATTTTAAAATATGTTTTGTTTTTTAAAATGCAATTAAAGGAAAGTTTGAACCAAAATGTCACATTCAACCACAAACTCAAAATGTTTCATTTTGAAAATGTCACAATGAAACATTAGCAAGACAAGGAAGTGAGGTAATATCTTTTATTGGACCCAACTGCTGTTGGTAAGAGAGAGAGAAGCTTTTGAACCGACATAAGGCTCTTCTTGCGGTCTGGGAAACATACTCAGAATATCACAGCTAAACACAAAGTAGAACAAAGTGTGTAGGGTAGGCAGTTAACACATATATCAAGGGACCATTCAAAGTGAAGTGACCCATTAACACCCTTCCAGTCCTAGGGGAGAAAGGAATGGAAGAAGAGGGAAAGACTCGGGGGGGTGAGGGTTATTAGAAAATTATAGATGGTTGTAATAAGCCATAAATCCAGTGTCAGAAATTCACAGAAAGTTTCACTGTTGCCAAATCTGCATTTTTCACTCATAAAAAGTTTTGCATAGTTTCCCCCCATCTTCCCAGCTCAGATAGCGAGCAGCCAGGAGGAGGGACACCTTAGGAGTAAGGCTCCTGAACTAGCTATACTGTGAAAAGAGGAAGAGCCTAGGGAGTAGCACAGAGGAGCTGACTCTTCTAGTGTAAATTGTCAGACTTAATGGAGTGATGACAGCATACACCAGTTGAGGCTTTTTCTCAATGCCTCTAAGACTACCCTAAGAAATGTGGAGAACACACTAGAATTCCCTGCAAGTTCTTGGGCTCTCCATGTCCCCCCGATGGTTGCAAACTTCTCCCCTGACATGGATAATGCAAAGCCAAGTGTTATTTCACTCTCCATTTCTAGAGTAAATTTTATCTTCACGAGGGTTTTTTTTCCTACATTCAGAGCATCAGGCCTCTACTCTGAAAGTTTCTCAGCGACTGTGGACTTTAGGCTGAAGACTTTATATTAGCCTCGATAACAGCTGTTTTATCTGTTTGCTTCCTGGAAGGTAAAGTGTAGTGCAAAGATTCCATTAAGGATGCGGGAAGAGGAAGACTACAACAGACAAAAGTAAGACATTTTAATTTGTCACCAGTTACCTGGATAGGCAGAAATCATCTGTATCAGATCCCTTTCCAAACTGTGCATTCATGGCCTCAGTGTATACCTTTATTTTGTGAGTTTTATTTACCTCAGTGGACATCATAGTAGAAAAGTAACCACTAACAATAAAGGAGAATACACTGTTCACCTGCAAAGCAGCAAGGCTTGAACTGAGGTATTTTTGAATGAATACATCTACCCTGCATCACCCTGCCAAATGGAATGAAAAAGTACTTTGTAGTCTGACATTTTCGTGTTCTGATTTATTCAGTTGACATTGGAAATATGATAAAGGAACTAGTCAAGGATTCATGACTTTGTAAACAATGCGATAATGAAGTGCCAATAAGGATTTATAACTAGACCGTAGTAAGGCAGTTTTCTGTCCCTGTCCCAACATGCAAACACAAAACATTCAATCAAATCTGACTTTATTTTCATTGCATGTATCAACTAACGTTATCTTAGTTTAAATGATTTTTTGACCTGCTCTACAGCAAGTGGAAAAGGGATGTTCTAAAAATTAACACTGTAAAACAACATCTTATATAATATATGTTCGTGTGTAAAATTAAAACTCCAGATGAGCTGAAGAGGTGATATTTGGATACAATCAGATTTAGACTATGTTATAGAAAAGAGTTCAAGGTTGAATCAAGGCTATTGAGTTCAGGCTGGGATTCAGTACTGTTGAATCACTTCAGCTGTGATTATGAGGTTTCAGCCCACAAGGGCTGAACCTTCATGAGATCAGTTATTCCTGTAACATTATGCCCATGAGATTTCAGTCATTCCCAGCTGAATTCTCACAAGAATGGCTATTCTCATGGGATTTGGCTGCAATTGAAATGTAACAAGAAAAGGGGGACAAGATTTTTGTCCCTCCTCCACTTCTGGATACTTTGCATTGCTGCTGCATTGCAAAGCAGCTTGAAAGTTGGAATTACTCGTTACCTGGGGATTTCCATAGTCTTTGGGAGTCTGCAGAGGGCATAGATCTAGTGTAAGAGTTTACAGCAATCAAATTAGAGTTCCTAATACAGGGAACATGTCAGGCATGACTGAGAAGGTGATATGAAGGTGGTATATTTGGAGAGCAACAATGTTCCATCAACCCATTAATGCAGATATGGGTCTTTGAGATCCAGTGTTTCTTGGTGTAATCATAGAATCATAGAAGATTAGGGTTGGAAGGGACCGCAGGAGGTCATCTAGTCCAACCCCCTTCTCAAAGAAGGACCAACCCCAACTAAATCATCCCAGCCATGGCTTTGTCAAGCCGCACCTTAAATACCTCTAAGGATGGAGATTCCACCACCTCTCTAGGTAACCCATTCCAGTGCTTCACCACCCTCCTAGTGAAAAACGTTTTCCTAATATCCAACCTAGACCTACCCTACTGCAACTTCAGCCTATTGCTCCTTGTTCTGTCATCTATTATCACTGAGAACAGCCTAGCTCCATCCTCCCTGGAGCCACCTTTCAGGTAGTTAAAGGCTGCTATCAAATCCTCCCTCATTTTTCTCTTCTTCAGACTCAACAAGCCTAGTTCCCTCAGCCTTTCCTCAGAAGTCATGTGCTCCAGTCTCCTAATAATTTCTGTTGCCCTCCACTGGACTCTCTCCAATTTGTCCACATCCTTCCTGTAGCCTGATTTAATTGTATCAATATTGAATAGGGTTATAGGTTTGCCATATGATCTGATTAGAGGATCATGAGGTTCGCGTCCTAACCAGGCTCCAGAAGAATTTATAAGGACTCTTGGGGGTACCACAGGAATATTTCAATGATAACCAAATTTGTATAATTTTATAATTTATTAAGATAACATAAAATGATAAACAAATGACTGATATAAAGTAAATGAACAATCAAATGAATAATGGATAAGACAATCTTAATTACAGAGACTTATATAATATATATCTATGATATTCTTTAGCCTAATATACCCACACCTGCCCTGATGACCTGATTGAGAGATGTCTCACCTCCGGAGGTGGGTGGGGTGGACTAGGCAATGCGGAGAGCTAAGAGTAAAGAAACTTCAGGCAGGAATAGAAGACAATCGCCTCAAATAGCACGATCTTTCCATTCTTATACTCTGAGAATATGGGTCCTCCTTCTAAGTCCATACTTGGATTTCTACCCCCAGAATAGTGGGGTACCCACATGTCATAGGCTGGCAGGTTCATGTATATTAATGAGATATCCTCATCACTTATCAGAAGTTTCCATGATCTCACCTTTGCCTTTTTGACCCTCTGTGGGTTTTGTGGTATATTTGTTTTTCTGACATCACCACTTTTCGGGAAAAGGGTCCCGAGTCTTATGATGTATTGGTTAATACTTGACATCACCCCTTTCAACATCTAGGTCAAAAGGTCTGCTAAATCTTGATAAAAACAACTTCATATATGTATTGTTATGTTATACCTCATCTCTTTCGACACTTAACTAAGTCAAAGGTCCCAAATTGTGTAGCTGTCTTACAGGATTTTTGGCCTGTAAGGTACTTGGCATTACAGCAATATATATAAACTTATAACTCTATTATTAATCACACCATCATACTTAAATCTTATAAGAAAAGATAAATCCCTATAGAATCCCTATAGAATGCAAGCAAGCAGGATAGTTTTATAGGCTACATTCTTATAGTGTGGGGTCCAAAACTGGACACAATACATGTGGCCTCACCAGTGCTGAATAGAGGGGAATAATCACTTCCCTCAATCTGCTGCCAATGCTCCTACTAATGCAGTCCAATATGCCGTTAGCCTTTTTGGCAATAAGGGCACACTGTTGACTCATATCCAGCTTCTTGTCCACTGTAACCCACAGGTCCTTTTCTGCAGAACTGTTGCCTAGCCAGTTGGTCCCCAGTCTGTAGCTGTGCATGGGATTCTTCTATCCTAAGTGCAGAACTCTGTACTTGTCCTTGTTGAACCTCATCAGATTTCTTTTGGCCCAATCCTCCAATTTGTCTAGGTCACTCTGCATCCTATCCTTACCCTCCAGCATATCCACCACTCCCCCCAATTTAGTGTCATCTGCAAACTTGCTGAGAGTGCAATCTCATCTCATCATAGAAGGAAATCAGGTTGGTTAGGCCTGACTTGCCGTTGGTTAACATGTGAATCAGGTGTGGTATAAAAAGGCATAGAGCCACCTTTGGCCACCAAGCTGCACCAGGTAAAACACCACAACTGAGAATCTGTCAAGTTTTAAGCCCTTGCTTCAGGATTAGAGTTGATCAATGTTTTTCAAATTTCAAAATAAAATATTGTGATCTTTTCCCTCTGTTTGTCAACCATCACTAAAAAAGACATGAGCTTTTTTTCTGACTCATCCTGGTGTCAGGGTCTAAGATGCTGCATAAAAAGGCAGAATATTTTGTTGATTCACCCTTGCAGCCAGACCAGGTGAATCCTATTAGCTCCAAACCAGGATATAAATAAAAATATTTTAATATCTTCCAGAGGCAGGGAGCATAGAGACAGGGATAAAGCAATTCTGTAATGAGCAATGCTCAAAACATCCCAACTCAAAAACATCATAGGCAGGAAGTGTATGTTTCATGTCACATAAGTCAACAATAAAGGAAACCTCAGGAAGGGAGTTAGCACACAGTAGACAGGGGCCAAACTATGTCAAGAACTGGATGGGAAAGCCACTTGCTCAAAAAGTGCCTTCCATTTTTGAGTGTAACCCTGAAACAAAATTATAGGTCTGAGTTTGGTTCTAGACTTTCACACACACACACCCCTTCGCCCCTGCCACCCACATATCTAAAATTGAACACTTGACTTCAAGATTCTTGCTTTGGTCCATCTCTATTAAAACCAATGTGTTCTTGCTTTGTGTAACCTCATTGCATCAATTTTCAAAATTGAAAAACTGATTATTTTCTCCACCCTCCTCCTCCCCAAATTTAATCAATTTAGAGACAAATCTTGCCCTCTTCTCTGTGTAAACAGATGATCCCTTGACAGTAGAACCAATGCAGATCCACTGTATAAAGGGGCAAGCCTTGTGGAGAGCCAGTACAGGTGGCTACACTTCCAATATGGCACTCGGGATCTTGGTGGCTCCTTAAGAACAACAGTGAAAACCATAGGGGCGGGGCAGCGGAAGAGCAAGAGCCTGATACAGCACTACATGGATCCTCACATTCTCCTTCCCTATATGGTGGAGCATGCTAGGCTGCCGTGGCTGCTGCAGGCTCTGAGTGTATAGCTGCAAAGGTTACTAAAAGGTGAATTCCTTTCTTCCCAGGATCCCTGCAGAGCTACCCAAATGCAACCTGGATTTCAGGCAGTGTCCACGGAGAGAGAATTTGGACCTCAACACTTTTAATTAGAGATAGACCTTAGGCTGGTCAGTGCCCTCAACTCTACTTAATTTTCAGAATTCCTGCCTCAGCTGTTTTGAAGATATTCTGCTTTTGATACAATTTATCCACATGTAAAAAAGTTAAAACATTTAAAAGTATACTGTGTATAATTCATATCCATGCTAGAGTTTGTTTAGAAAGTAATTTTTCCATATTCATGTGTATTTTATCATTCAAATGCTCTGTGAACCATTTTTTAAAATATAAAACAACCAGAACAAGTCTACATATAAAAAGCCATTTTTTAAAGTGGCCTCAACCCAGTATCCATTTGTTGGCACACAACTGTGGACACACAAACAAATACACATTTCTTTATAAAACAATATTACCTGCACACATAAGTGAATGAATTTATACAGACAAAACTCAGTTCTCAAAATGACATATTGCACATATGTATTATTTTCTAAGAAATTATTTCTGATAGCTTTATAACTTTCTATAATTTATACAATGACATAAAACCCATCACTTCATTTCCTTTATGTATCTCAATCTCTTATTCTTCATTTCTCTGTTACTGTTTCTTTTCTGTTTTTATTTAATTGACACTGATAAAGTGCAAAATGAATATCATTAACCTACACATCAATGAAATGATAATCTTGTTATTAAAAATTTATTTTTTCCTGTATTTTCTCTTGTAGTAACGGCAAATGTTTGGATAGCAGGAACGTTAAAAACTGATTTTTAAATTTTCTGCCTATTGTTATTTTCTTATACTGAGAGAAGTGTGTTTGCACAGATTTTGTCCACTCTGTTCCTTCTGTATATTTTATATTGTTGTATAGCTATGACAAAATATATTTAAAAATCATTAAAAACAGAGTAAAAAAAGAATTTTATGCACTTTTTATGCTTATTTTTCAAAAGTTCCATCATTCAGTCACAGTATAATCAGTAATAAAACACCAATTTTTGCTATGTTTTATCTTTTTACCTGAAACTTTTTGAGATTATTATCTCCATCTCTTCAAGTGTCAAAACATTAATTTGTGTCAATGAACATATGCTTTCACTACTTAAAACACGATTGTGTTTTGTGCTATTGCTTTGCCTTGTTAGTTCTTACACTTGAATTGTCCAGAAAGGTTGCCCCTTTCCACTATGCACAAAAAAAGGGCAGGCATAATTTTACCACTGATTGAATGGATTTAGCTAACAGTCATTCCCAGCTGAGAATGGCTAGATCGCCTTCTATTGTTCTCTTGACAAATAGAGAATGTCCTCCATTTACAGTGTCTGACCTTGACTAATTGTGTAGAATTGGTGCAGCTGTCTCTGGCTCATTCAATGTTGCAACACAAGAGCATGTAAGAAACTTTAAACTGCCATCATAAAACTACAGTTTGAGAACTTCATCACTATGCACAATACCCACTGTTTTATTTAGTCCAGTACACTTCCTTTGACATTTTTTGACAGACAACTTACTGTCACACTGTGTTTTCTTCCAGACTTACTTTTGTGTATATTTTACAAATCTCTAGATTATACTATGAGACCATTTCTAAAATAGCTAGATAAAATCATATGGAAATAATTGCTCTATTATAAAACCCTCACCTAAAAGTGAAGTGAGAAATTAAACTAAAACAGAAAGTGAGGCATACAGCATTCAAGAGACTGTTTGCGCATTTTTTCCTTCTTACGTGTATAATTCACTGTTGGAGGTTATTTTTTTATAAAGGGCTTCAATAAATTGATTTTAGTATCAGTAGGAATATTATCATACACAGAAGCACAGCATGAATTTTAATTCAGGGATACAAACTTCCAAATATCAGACTTGATGGCATGTTTTATGATTGTACAAATCTGAATTTACAGTATTTTAACTATCTATGCAATATAAATAAATACATGGATAAATACATATAATGTTAGATAATAACATTTCTAGGAAATTATATTGGGAAATATAATTGAGATTTCTTGTTGCTGTGTTTGCGCAATTAGTGTGAACCTCACTCTGTGCAAATGGAGCACACAGCCCATACACTGATTATATTTCACTTAGCTTTTAAAAATAGAGCTTTAGTGGGGCTTAGATGTAGGCAGTGCATAGGCCTTGTGCTCGGTTAATTTAACTCTTATAGCGAGACCAATGGTCTCTTCAAATTTATGTTTGGAACCAGGGTTCCATTATAAATTCAATTTGTTGTCCCCTTGCAATTTTGGATTGACAGATTCTTTTAGCAGTGTGAGTGAACTCCTGCAAATACGTAACAAAGAAAACTTGATTTGCTGAACTGTCCATGTTCTTTTCTCTAGTCACACTGCTGGGCTCTCCAAAATGAAAAGAAGTCCTGAATCCTTGACCTATATTTCTTCCGAGAAAACCAGATTTTTCAAGTAAAAACATAAAGCAAAACAAAACAAAATAATAGGCCAAGATTCAGAAATATAAATTGGAAGTTAAATTGCAAAATCCAGAATTACACACCTTAATAAGTAGCCTGATTTTCAACAGTGATAAGCAGTCAACATCTCCCATTGACTTCAGCATATCACTTCTTAAATTAGCAGATAGGACTAGCCTGTACAATCCATACTGATGCTGGAGAGCATTTACTAGGGTTACTCCCATGAGGTAATACTCACCAAGACAAGCCAGAGTTACATATTAGGTCCTTAGAGATTCAGGCACAAAACTTCCTCAGGAAGAGCTGCATTCTGCCACTGTGACCTATGCTGCGCTGTATGGTAGAATCACTTATCTGAGTATGGATTATTGAACATCAGTAAAAGAGGAAGAATCTGGCCCAAGATAAGTCAAACATCTGAAATATATTTGTCCAGGTAGTAAAAATACATATACAGGATCATTTGTAATCATTTCTTTCTTCTCTCATGCATTTAGGGCCAGATTGTGACATATGTGTAATTCCACTGAAATCAAGGGGATTACCTGTGTAACTGCTCAGCAATTGGAGTAAGTGTTTTGCAATCTGACCCTTAGTTGTCTGTAGTTAATACTGTCCAAACATTTCTGTTACAGTTTCAGTTGCCTATAACTTTCACAAAGTTTTCCCTTTTTGGCTGGAATTTGGTAAATTTACTCTACATTAGGGAGCATTTTTTTTTTCAAGTTTAATCAAAAAATGGTTGAGCCACAGCATAGATAGGTGGAGTCTAGACTCCACCACACCACTGTTGGAGGAGGGAGAGGCTGAATCAACACAATATTCAAAGGAGGGGCAATGTGGGAAGAGGTCATTTTTGGCCCTGCACTGCTGAACTCTTTCAGTTCCCCCCTTCCTGATCCTCCTGTGAATAATATGTCAGCCCAGTAGCTCCCTCCCTTCTCACCCCTCCCTTATCTGAAATATATTGTCAATTTGGGGGCAGCTCCCCTTCTTCCCTCTCTGGCCTCTCTTGGATCCCCCCAGAGGGAAGGAGGTGGGAGGGAGGAGGAGAGGAACAGGTGACCCAGAGCTGGGAGTGTCAGGACACCAGGTGAGTTATGTTTTGTTGCATGTGCACCAGAAGGAGAAGGCTATAATGATTTTTTTCAAGTATAAAGCCTGTTTATAAGGAAAGTTTCCCAACTGTGTGAATCAAATAAACTGGTTTAAAAGTACATCATTTTTTCTGGATGTCTTTTATCTGTTGTGTGAAGCCAACGTCATACCCCAGAGACCAGGAACAGGGTGGTGGTCTTTGTTTAGCAGAACTCCATGAACCTCTCGAAGTTTGCTTGGGAACATTCATAAATAATCTGCTGTTGCTGAGTTGTGATTCATCTTCAGCAGGCTGAATAACGAACCTGAGCGCTGGCTGTCTACTGTATGTGTGTGTGTGTTGTTTGCTTGAGTGCCAGTCTACCCAGAAAGAGGCTTTCAGAGAACAGAACAAAAGTAGCACACTGAAGTGTTTAATTTTTGATTTAGGTATGGGAAGCTTAGTCCACTGACATTAATTAATTAAGCTCTGCCTAAAATAACAGGATTTCTGAGCTTGTTGTGCAGGTGTGTGTTTCTGAATTCTCCTAGTTTTAAATATTTTAGAAATTATTTCTGCTTCGAATATTTTTAATGGGAGCTTTGAATTAACAAGCAGAAGTAATACTCAACAGGATAATAATTTTTCTGAACCCTAACGAAAATGCTTTCTGCAGTGTATATGGGGCCCCAGGCACAAACATATACAGTACATATAGGGGCCCATACAGAGCAGAGATAACTGGAAAAGGATTGTGGAAGGTCTGACAAAACTATTCAGTTTTCATATGTACAAACACCAGCTATAGAACATGAATTTAGTACAACAACGAATCTCTATTTTTTAAAAATCCAATGCAACATGTTAATATATATATACATACTTACATACATATATATATATATATATATAATATATATTATATCTGTATATGCCAACGTTTCCAACTATGTTAGAAACTGGTATATTATATTTACAGCTTTCAAGTTCTCCTCAGGAAACTAAATGCATTAAAGTTCATTAGGACACAACTTCCTGAAGTAGCAGGATTGCAAATTAGTGCTGCTCAGAAAGAGAAGACACATTATTATGTATTTGATTTTACAAATCTGGGTTCACAGAAAGTGTAAAAGCAGGGGAAGATATTCAAGGGTTAATATGGTTTCCATTCCAGCGAGTTTTGCTTGCCATTATTTTCTTTTTCTTTTCTCCCTTTTAACTGATTCATAGCATAAAATCTTCCTGGACACCTAATTATCAAGCCAGCACACAGTCACAGCTGTCTGCTTGGAGAACCCATTAGATGCAGCAGTTGAAGCCTCCATAATTCCCCAAACTTCCCGGTTGTGAATATTAAGAAAAGATTTTTACATGTCATATGCAATTCGGAGGTTGTGTGAATGGCGTTGGAAATGACGAGCTATGAATGCTTGTCCATCATTCCATTCACTGGTTACAGGTGGTCTCATTTTCCACTTTCAGATATCGGCTAGCTATGACAGCAGGCACTTAATTTGCATGTTCGACAGACAACAAACGGCCCTGTGCATGTCAAAATAGGTGGTGATGCGTGACAGTCCCTACACAATACTGTCTCCTCTTTGCTTGACCTTTGACCTCCCTGCATGTCTTCTTTCACAATCAGAAAAAAAAATGCACTTTTCAGCTTTGGAATAAATTTGATACCAAATTGATTATTTTCCTTTCTTCTTCTTCTTCCTCCACCTCCTCCTCTTTTCTTGTAAAGAATGCGTGCATCCAGACTTTCATCTTAACAGCTACAAAATGCTAGAAGAGCCTCATAAAAATTAAAAATAGGTAAGTAGTGAGGGCAGGAAGCTGCCTTGTTAAAATTAACTGTAGTTAAATTCCTTGGAAGTTCTTTGTAAATGCAAATGTAACCTTTACAAAAGAACTTAAGTCAGGTTAATATTTGTTCAAAATAAAATAAAATTAAGTTAAAAACTCACCGGAGTGCTTTGTTAATTGTACCTCTGTCCACACATCCATCTTGATATTTGCAAAGTGCAAAAGTTCAGTATTCAGTACATATTTTGCCAGTGTTTTGTGTCTGCCATTCAGTAATAAACCCAGCAAGAATCAGTTTATTTACTTTTAGTATCATTACAACCCTAAAGACGTTTACAATTGTAATTCATTAAAATGCAGAGGTGTTATTAAACTGCCAAAGTGTCTGAATGGTTTTGGTCCTACACATTTTGTATGGTTAATTCAGAGTTTGTGGAGTTTCATTTGATTTCTGGAGTTTGTTGCCCCTCGTATGCTGTGAGCATCTTAAATGGCCATGTTATGTCATAGGTAAAACTAAGACAAGCTAGATTTGAGTACATCTCAGTATTGCCGAGTTCACTCCAGCACATGAATTTTAACTCTAAAGACACATATATCCCCTTGTCTAGCCAAGAATGACCATAATCCTTTCACAGATCTTATCTGCATCTTGGCTCTTGTTTTAATTAAGAATTTAAGCATGACAGCAGATAATCACACCTCTGGGGTGTTACAAGATTTGAAATGCAGTTGTATATCTAATACCCAAGGGAGTGATTATCCCATGATAACCACACCCTCCAGAGCTGTTCTAACAAGGGCCTCTGTAATGGGCAAAATGTGTAATTGTTGGTTTAGAATATTGAGTGATATCTTTTAGTTGCTCAGCAGTGCACAGCCAGCCAGCTATATATAACAACAATTTAAGTTGTCTTTTCTGTTTCTTTTTTCACATACATATTGTCTTTTTCCCATGGCTTTTCTGTTCATCAGAATAATCTATGTCTTGCATTAAGAAAAAAAAAGTGTAATTTAAAAACCTTCTGAAATACCCCTCTCTAAAGTGTCATCTAGGTGACATTTGGCTGATCATATTTTTAAATATTAATTAAAAATATTATAAGACATATCCCAAGTTTAGTTGCTCACATCTTGAGCTTTATCAGAACATTTACCCCATCACCTTCCCATCTGATGAATTTCTATACTGTCATTTTAGAGCATCTCCAATGACATGAATGAAATTTCAGCATGTACCTCATTGTAGCAGTGAATCAGTTGTACAATATTGTTCATTAAAGAGCTATGTCTCTCACTCTCATGAGCACAAAGTACACATGAGATATACTAGTTTCATAGCATGGGCAAGAAAATTGTCTTCTCACAATCCACTCTTAATGCTGTATGTCGTGCTACTCCCTTTTGATTCTCTTTAACTGCTATCTCCTCATCCTATGCTGCTAACATCAACTCATGCTGTTGACAGATGGGGTCCTGGACCTACATTCTAGGTATTTATTTACCCTCAAGATAACAAAAATAAGTTTATTCCAAAAAGTGAGAATGGCTGCTGCAGAATGAGATACTCTGAGTTTTCTTATGGCACTGAAGTTTTATCTAAAATCCTAAATCAGAGCAGTGATGGGACGAAAGTTAAGCCGCTCTGTAATGATTTACGAACACTATCTGTTGACCTGGTTATTGGGATATTTACAGTATGCATATGTTAGTTTAGCTTAATAGGTGTTTGTCAGGAAAAACAAGTGGGCAGGGAAACAATGGCTCAGGGTAAGGCATCCTTCAGCAAACAGTGAAGAATTGTTAAGAGATCATTCCCAAATACTGGCTTTGGAGATTCTACCTTCTGACTCCAGCCTATTTACAAAATTATTTATGACAAGTAGGGACCAGGCCTGGAAAAAAGAGGATGCAAAGGACTGTAACAGTTTAAAAAGGGACTCTCATTCAAAAGAGGGGATAGTTGTTGGAGGAGTTGTTTGAGGGAACCTGACTAAGATGTAGGCACCTTCTGGGGCAGCTGAAGAAGCCAGACCGCCCAAGGTCACCATCACTGGATGGTAGGGATTTAGGTAAGACAGAAGTATGTAGACAGTCTGTTTTAAAAATACTTTTTCTGCAAATGCTTTGTTCCTATTGTTAAAATGAACAATACTTTGGTTTTAAGAAGGCTGTTTGATCCTGATATTCACCACTGGTCACAGACTCCTTAAGGGAAGAACCACAGGTACTGAACTCAGTTGAATCTGCTGGGTAAGCACAATGGACAGAAAGTCACTGAAGCATAGAGCCCCATCTAAAATTGTGGGATTCCATCCTTGGAGAATTAAGGCTCAAGGCCTGACACCTGAGGGAGTGCACATAGATACCACAAAGGGGACAGAGGGGCACCTAGCTCCAGAACAGTAACAGTGGCAAACCCTTTTTTCCTTGTGTATCCCAACCAAAAAATGGATTAGTCTTCAGGGATTAAATTGAAATATAAACATTGTTTCCTTTGTTTTGCCCTACTCCTTCTATTCCCCTCACTCTTCTCTATTCACCCACAAACACACATACACTCTCAGCAATCCATCCATTCCAATGCTTCCTTCCATCTCTGCCCGACAAATACATGTACATGATGATCCTCCTATCTTTTTTTTTAGACACACCTCTCTCTTGTTTGTATACTTGCTTTGAGGCTTGCAACTGTAAATTCAAGCTAAGTTGCACAGTTTCCATGGGCATAATACATGGCAGTTTTTGTGTGCTGTGTTGGCAGCTCCTCTTCTGGTTGAGTGGATTTGGGTCATGTATCAGTGGGTCAGGGGCTCATCCAGCTCCACTGAAATTAGTATGAGCCTTTCTATTGATTTCAGAGGAAGTTGGATCAGGCCCAGTGATACTATGTGCCAGATCAAATATAAGTACTTAAACTTCACACATTAAGCCACCAGCTGAAGTGTAATAATGCAACTACAAGATCACTAGATAGTGTGGGATTAATTTGTATAAGAAGTTAAGCTACACGAGATCTTGTGAATTACCTCCCAGTCACCAGGGACAGATTTTCAAAGGTATTTAGGCGCCTAAAGATACTGGTGGGATTTAGAAAAGCATCTAAGTGAGTTAGGTGCCTAACTCCCATTGGTTTAATGGGAGTAAGGAACTAACCTACTTTAGTAATGCCACTAGGTTCCCATCTGTATCTGTAGGCACCTAAATGCTTTTGAAAATCCTGCCTTAAGTGATTTTAAAATGTATGCCCCATTTTAAAAAGTGACTTAGGAGCCTTAAGTCTCATTGAAAGTCAATGAGATTTAGGCTCCTATGTGTTTAAGATGCTTTTGAAAATAGGATATAGCCATAAAAGTCACTTAGGAAAAGTGCATTAGTACTGAGCTTATTTGGTTAAAAAATGCAGAATTTTAAGGCATTTTAACCAATAGAACTGGAGTGCGCAATTACTTTAAGTAGAGGAAAGAGGAGAAGAGATGAGTTGATAACTGCTGATTGATCTCTGGTGTGCCGATCCTAATAGGAAGGACGTCATAATTCCAACAACTTGTCTTCTCCTTTTTAATACAAGAAAAATATACTGATTAATTATTAATTACTGAAAATAATTATATTTGCTTGCCCTCAGAGTTACCAAGAATTGCATATTATTCATAGAAATGGCAGAGAATATTTACATTACTAACACAAAGTGAAGTAATTACTTATTACTAGAGATCCCTTAAAACTGCTTAATATTTATTGGAATCTACTTAGTAGCATTTCAATTACGGATAATTGTAAAAATAAATCCTTGTTGTTGTCCCCTGTACAATAAGAACTACGCCAAGTCAATACATATTTCATAGGAATAGTTAAATTGCTTAACAAAAATATTATATTTGTACATACAGGAAAATAACTGAAGCCTGCACTATTCCTTTCACCAGTGTGAGAGCAGGTGACTGAAACTAGATGGATGTCTGGACCCACTGTTTCTGTACAATCATTTCCCGCCTTCCTGGGACCCGTGGAAGCCCCGCCATGGGTGCACAGCAGTGACTGGGATCCATCAGGTTTTGGAGGTGGATCTAAGGGATAGAGATCATTTTCTCTCTGCAGCATCATTCCTGGTTGCCCTGGCACTCCATGATAAATCTATGGGGAAGAAGTGTTGGAAGCCTCTTCCCATCAGAATCTAAGCTTTCACTGAATAAACAAGTAATTACTTCTATCCTTTCCTTGTGAAGACAGCCTTGAAAACAAAGGTCAATAGAAACTTACTACCAGAGGTGAAAGTTTGTCACTGATCATTTCCCAAAGGCAATGGGTCTACCTTATAGCCAGCAACTCAGTTGGAGAGGTCTCCCTTAAAATTTTCTCTAAATGTGCTGGGCCAGTTATATTCAGTTGTCAATGCAAGCACTTTTGGGCTCCATGTCTCATGTAGCATGGAGAAGGTGATATTATGGAGGTCCCCACATCCTTTTTCTGTATAAAATGAATCTGTTGATTTGAGACTGCCCTAAAGAATAATCTTACTGACTTTCCCCCGAATCTTAAATATTTTACTTTGTCTAGTGAACATTAATTACCATGGAATTCCCTATAAAAATTGCTACTACACAGTCTCAGTGGACTCAGCCAATGACAGCATTGTTTCTTCTAGAGATTTGCTGCTGGGAGCCAGGGGGCCAGCAGTGAAGCCCTCTATGAGGTTGTCTCCACCTGTTTGGGAGCTTCTTTACTTGCAGATTTCCCGGATCTGCTGTATTGGGAAGTATATTTGCTACCTGTTCTTTATCTGCTTAAACCCTCACACCTAAAGCAGCAATTGACTGGAGATTCAGTGAAGGTCTCCTCACAAAGCTCTTCTCACTTCAGGGTGCCTCTGCTAAGAGACAGTGATTTCTCCTTCATTTTGCATAGTCCCAGTGTGCCCCCTGGCTCATGTTTCTGCTTAGTACGACACACCCTTAGAAGCACGAGGAATTATGTGCCCAATCTCTCGAGCTGCCCACAGAGTTATTGAATGTCAGGCCTTGAAGTTGGCAGGACTTTTTTGTGATTCTGCATTTACTACACAGATATGGCAATATCCATATTAACAGGCTGAGTACATACAGAACCAGAGTTTAAGGCTGTCATTGCTGAACATCAGTTAAATACCTGAGCATGGAATGTCATATGCAGCAGCTACAGCACAGTAAATATTTTTCTACACTGGTGAATTATTAGGTCCTTTCGTCTATGAAATCTCTTTGTTTATTCACATCCGGCATACCACTTAGAAACCTTAAATGTGTAAAATAGGCCCCCTAAGCATAGAGTAACTCTGAACTAGCCTTAGAAGGATTTTTACATGTAATTTTAAATCCAAATTAGAATTTAAGCAAAATTCAGATTGAGTTTATTTTTAGAACCTATCTCTCTAGTTCTATCAAAATCACTTTGATGTATTCATTATGTATTATTTACAACATTTGTGAAATATGAAAATTGCTGGAGAGATGTGGCTTTTCCAAATTTGAGTCACAAATCAGCTATGCACAGGAAGGGTTGGGACTATCGTAGATGGATATAAATTGTGTCCCATGCTTAGATTGCAATTTCCATGAAGTCTATACTAGAGCCCCATTTGGGACTATTTTGTTAAACCCCACTCCCGTCCCATCCCACAATACCCACTTCCACCTTCTCCCTTATTGTTTCTTGCATTTTTATCCTGCTCCCAGCTGCAAAAAACTTAGATCCCACAATTCCAGCAAGAGAGACAGATTTCCACATGCTACTAAAAATAAACCAAACAATGATCGGTAAATACATGGAATTAAGACACAATTTTTACCACTAAAAGAATAAAACAAATCTTGCTTAAACCATTTAAAAATACTTTAAGTCCTGTTATAATAAACACCAAATCTCTTTCTATCCCTTTATTTAAGTATTAAAACTTTTATTAAAAAAGAAAAACTTGATTTGCATTGCTGAAATTCTATTTGACAAATTGATGAGAGATTTACTGTTTTACCGCAAATTGCCACTGTATGTTTTTTTTGCCCACCCAATCCCGCCTGCAACAAAGTACACAATTCATCTGCTCCCGCTATTATGGCAGCTGGTCTTGTGGGACCTGTGGGATCCCAGTCCCGCCACAGGGCTCTAGTCTGTACAGACTCTGAATGTTTTTCATGATTTAGGAAAAACACTACCAGAATGAAAAGCAGACATTCTAGTAGAGATGTGACAGGTAATTACATTTTATGCAGGAGTTTGATATCCAAAATGTGGTTTTGTCTGGTTTCTAATGAAAAACAAAAATCAAAATGTACCATGAAAGGGAATGGAGCCTGACAGGTTGCCCCAGAGCCATGGACCAGAAGCACTTGCACCCAGAAGCACTGGGAACCCAGGCTGCAGAGGAGCCATGAGCCTGAGCTTTGAGGCCAGAACTCCTATGCCTTCTAGGTTCCCAGTTTCCCCATCATCCTGCCTGGGATTCAGGGGAAGCAGGAGTGAACAGTTGCTACTCTCCCTACAGTTCATGGAGTGTGGAATTGTCTATTCTGAGTGACCTTTTCACAGCCTTGGAGGGAGGGGGTGTGTGTGTGTGTGTATGTGTGTGTGTGTGTGTGTGTGTGTAGAATCTTCTTGCTCAACCCTATTCCCCCATGCACTCATTTCCATTTCAGTTACTTATATTTCACTCTCTGGGTGCATGTGGTATCACCATTTCACTAGTTCTTCAATCACAATAGAGACTTTTATCCTAGACAGGACCTAAATTTTGAGAGTAACAAAAAGCAGAAAAAAAACCTTTCTTGGCCTTCTTCATAAAGAAGTAAAACAAACAATACCCCGATTTATTTTCCTGTAAAGGTTATATTTAAGCCAATCTGCTCGGATTTAATAATTGGGATAGGGAAGAGTTGCAATTTTTAACAAACCATGGATTGTTAAATTGCACAAATTACTCAACATTTGTCTTCCCTTAATAAGGTGTGAAGGAGCTGGGCTGAGGACCCCAATTTATTCACTGAAACACTGACCGTGTTTCTGTAGACTTTCTCAAAGTAAACAGTGTTTAGGTAATTTTGGGGAGTCTCCTGTTCATGAAGTTATTCCCATATGATAGATTTCTGAGTGCAAAAACTGAGTTAACTCCTCAGACTTTTAAGTGGGGGCATCCTCAGTTTATTGTTGATCACAAAAATGAACATTAGTGTACTATCAAGGATCTGTTTAAATAGTTGAAAAAAATCATATCTTAATCTTCTTACAATAGCCTTACCTCTACTACAGTGAACTTAATTTTGCCCATGGGTACTTCTCACTGAAGACCGCTGGAGTGGTGCAAGCAGATGTGAGTGCAGCATTTATCATAGCATACATATAACATACCTAATAATCCAAACTACAGAAATGTCCAGACCTATCAAAACAAACAAAACAGCATCAACAAACAAACCAAGGGAGTATGGAATCATAACATCCAATGGAAGTGGAGTGAGTTCATTCTTCCCTTTCCAAAAGAGAGAAAATTTGTATTTTTGCTAGAAACAACAACATCAAAATGTAGTCACAAATTCAGAATGTTTTAGAACAGAAACTTTCCAAATGTAAGCAGGGTCTGAAGGGACTCTCCCTTGCCGAGCTGGTATTTGCATGAGCACACCCACCCAGCTTAGGTGCTCAGCATGATGGGATTGCTTTGCCCAAATGGTCCCTTTGACTGTTGTTGGGTTACAAATCGCTTTAGTGTTCAATGCAGGGATAATGAAATATTTTCCCCCTTATTGCATGAGCAAAGGGCAGCAGAACTGTGCTTAGCCTGTTCTGATTGAAGGGTCACTATCATCTGAACTGAACTGGCTAAGCAAGGGGCTTAGATGTCAGAGGCCTGTGAAGGCAGATAGGGGGTTACAACAGAAATTCTTGCCTGGAAGTGTGGGTTCTGCTAACAAGTCCTAGGCATTAAGATTCTATTAGAAGTCTTCATTTGTTAAGGGGTTACTAGACCTGAAATAATCTACTGGGGGATAGTGCTCCTGCCCAGCTTCAGCCCTGCAGTGAAATCACTGAAAGCTGAGAATCAGAGAGCTGGGTGGAACCTCAAGAGACCAGCCTGTGGGGATCATAGTAGAGAAGCAGGTGGTAGCAGAAGATGATGGTGTGCAGTAGAGTGGCTGGCAGATCGGCTAGCAGAGCAGCTGGGGAAGGGCGGCTAGTGGATGATTGGTGCAGAGGCCAGCAGAGTGGTGGCCGGCAAAGTGGCAAGCAGCTGGCAGGGCAGCCAGGGCAGCCGGAATGTACCAGCCAGACAGCGGAGCAAGCAAGGTGCCTTTTTTCCCTCTCCTCCCAATCAGGATTGGAGATGAACTCTGCAGCTGCACCTCCAGACTCTGGTTAGCCCTGACTAAGGACAACACCTATGAGTGGAGTGTGGTAAAGAGTGCAGCAACGTACTCTGGGGTGGGTGTTTTGTTCATGATTTTATGCATGTGAATCCTGCTTGTGGCATTTTCCCAAGTTAATGCCAGGTTACTTTTCCCCATTTTATTAAGTCTCTTTTCTACACTCAGTCTCTGTGCTTGTGAGAGGGGAAGCATTGCCTCTAGAAGCGCCCATGGGGTGGTTTGTAATTGTCCCAGGTTACTGGGTGGGGGCTCGAGCCTGGTCCTTGTTGCTGCCGACTTCGACTGGCAGAAGGGTTACACATATATTTTTTTTTAAATTACCTTTCTCCACCCTCCCCACTTTCTACCTACCTTTCTGTAACACTCACTTGTTATGTCTGGTTTCATATTCAATTATAAATTCTCTTCTAAGCTTTGGGGTTGCAGCTGCATCTGTGTATTTGTATAGAACTTAGCACAATGGGCCCCTCCAAACCAGAAAAGTGGCTTCTGCACTGCAAATGTGTATACAATTACAAAAACCTGATTTTCTACTTCTTCCACTATTCGTTACTAATACTGTAAGAGATCGCCATTACTAGTTATGAACAATGAAACCAGAACGTGGAAATGAGGACTATGGAAGAGGCAGGAGGGACAGAAGTGCTCTGAGGATTTGCTACTGCAGTTCCTCCCATCCATTACTCCCTGCCCCTTCCGAAAGAACATCTGATATGTCACTGAGGTCCACAGTTTGCACATCGGCTGCTTGAGAACAGGGAAAGTGCCTTTGGGGATGGAAGTCTAGAGGGTGTGGCTCTGTCTGGCAAAAAGTATTGGCCTCCTCCAAAACAGACTGAGGGAGATTTACATCAGTGCAGAATGAGCTTAAACTGACTAGAGAATCACAACGGCATATGTCAGGTCTGAACATTGCACAGCACAACTTGGTTTGCTTGGTTTGAACAGTAGAAACTGATTGATAGTGTAGAGCTGTACCAGAGGGCAGAATCTGTTTCTTAAATGTTACTTCTCATTTTAACCGAAATGTGAGGCCTGTTTGCGTATACTGAACTGACTAACTTTTCTCCATTTCAAAGTTTGCCACAAGGAGGTTGTGAGCAGAGATATTCTGTGCAATAATATGTCAGGAAAGTCCTGAACAATCAGAACTGGAGCATTTGTGATTCCTTGGATTCCCAGGGTGCAGGTCATCACTGCCAGGGGCATTGGGGCTGCAGCCCACCAAATGGCTGGGGGTGGGAAGGGACCGGTTAGTGTAAGATGCACTGTTTCAGCACTTCACCCTTCTTCAGCACAGGACTCTGTGCTGGAAGGTTCCTCTGGAGCCCATGCCATTTTTTAAAGCTGCCCTTTCTGATAACATCTCCCAGAAGAGAGCAATGGAAGAGAGGCACTACTGCCTTCCCTGGGCTGCATGCTCCTTTCATCACAAATACAGCAGGAGGCAATTTTTAACCCTTACACCTTCAAGGGAGAAGCTTGGAGAAATGTGTAGCAATAACCGAGTCAACA